>NC_045602.1:77598214-77898214 GCF_009762305.2 Zalophus californianus
GATGTTCACCATTGTTAGTCAGTGATAAATATAAATTAAAATAAAAATGAACACTGTAACTATTTGAGTGACTATAATTAAAAACAAGCAAACAAAACCCATCCTCACAATACTGAGTACTAACAAAGATGCTGAACAACTGGAGCATACATTCATTCCTGGTGGGAATGCAAAAGGTACAGTCACTATGAGACACCATCTATATACTTAGCGTAAGACCAAGCAATTCCACTCCTAAGTATTTATATAAGGGAAATGAGGAAAAGAAAATTTATGTCCACACAAAAATCTATATGTGAACATTTATAGTGGTTTTATTTATAATAACTCTAAACTGGGAGGAATGTAAATGTCTTTAACTGGTGAATAGATAAACAGACTGTAATACTGTCATCCAATGAAATATGACTGAGCAATCAAGTCATACAAAGAACAGATACATCCAACTACATGGATAACGTGAAATGCATTATGCTAAATGAAAGAAGTCAGACTCAAAAAGCTATATACTGCATGGTTCCATTTATATAACCTCTGGAACAGGGTACACTCAGAGGCTTGAGTTGACTGAGTTATCAATGACATGACTATGAATTTGTCAAAACTCAGAACTATACATTAAAATGGGTGAATTTTACTGAAAGTATACAATAAAAATATATATATATGTATATATTCGCACACATTCACTCAAGACAGTATTTTAGCCTGGACCTTTTTTTGTAAGGGTCTCAGTTTTTATAAGGGTCTTCAGTTTCCTGGAGCAAGGACAAGTAATTGAATGTTTAGGTTTAACTACTGGTAGGGAAGAGTAAACTCAAATCTACTTTAAGACAACAAAAATCGTTAAACAATATGGATATTTTCACTGAGCACATGCCGTCTGTCCACACTTCCCACTGTTGTGAATTTAACTCTAAGGGGTTATATTGCTGGCCACCTACTTACCACCTTCATTATGCTGACACCTAGGGGCACAGAGAGGAGCCCTCAAGGCTATCTGAGAAAAGAATGTCATTTTTCCCATCCAAGATGCCTGTGCTTGTAATACAGACACTTAATTTTATAACACACCAAGAAAAAAAAAAGGGAAAAAAACCACACTAAAAAATGCAGAGCTAATCAGAAACTTCCATATTTTAAAGCAAGGAGCGAGGATAACAAAAACCTCATAGGAAGGGGCAGTGAAGAAATCTGTATGACTCATTCTGGGCACTGCATTGAGGGAGGAAAACTAATTTACTCCTAGAATTTCAACTACAACTCAGGACTCATGCAGGTTTATAATCTGATTATGTACTGGTGGTCCCTCAAAAACCTCAAGCAGTAAATGTAACGTTTTGTTTGTAGTGCTAAGATCACTAGTGCTGTCACTCTGGGGAAAACGCAACTTCAGCGCAAGCTAACAGTGACAGTACCATGCCCTTCACCATAAGATGTGTTCCAAGTTCAGAGACATAAAAATGTTGAAAACTGTTTTAGAATCAATGAGTATGGTATTCCTGTTTGATAGCCGTTCTAACGTCAATGAAGATATTCATAAGGCCTGTGTTCTCTACAGGGAAATTTATCCAGCCAGAGAAAAACTGGTTTCCTTTAAAATATTTATGAGAACTTAACATATATATTTAAATAATATCTTTCAAAAGTCCATCTAAATTCAAAGAGGAAGGAAAATGATCATGGAACATTTAATTCTTTTTTTTTAAAGATTTTATTTATTTATTTGAGAGAGAGAGAATGAGAGAGAGAGAGCACGAGAGGGAAGAGGGTCAGAGGGAGAAGCAGACTCCCTGCCGAGCAGGGAGCCCGATGTGGGACTCGATCCTGGGACTCCAGCATCATGACCTGAGCCGAAGGCAGTCGCCCAACCAACTGAGCCACCCAGGTGCCCGGAACATTTAATTCTTAATATAACCTTTTGCTACTACCAGAACTGGATATCTGGCCTTGAGTAAGTAGGTGATGCATTGGAGACCTGCGTTTCTAGTTCTGTCACTAAGAAACTGATTTTTGGCAAGTCATTTAACCTCTGTAAGTTTCAATTTCTCCTAAATTGAAAATGAGCCAGTTTTATTAGATGATCTCTGAGATCCTAATTCTTAAAGAAACCATAAACATGACCAGTCTCACTGCTTAATTCCTATGGAAGATGAGGCTTTGCTTCATGATGTCATTTACCTCTGAGGGGGGGCAGGGAAGTCTAGAAATGAGAGTACAAGTTCTCTTTGATAGTTCTCAGTATCTGTCAAGACTTGACTCCACCATTATTTTCGTACTTTAAGAAGACGCTGGGATAGAACAAGTATTTCCCTCCTTCTCCTCAGCCTTCCCCTCTTCCCCTCCCCCTCCCCTCCCCCCCTTCCTCTAATAACAGGGAAAATCTAATTCCAAGTGACACTTAAGGATGTAACAAAACAGAACAGCAGGCTCAGGAACATAATCTTCCCATAAGAATTCATCAGATTTGCTACGATTTATCCTTTTGTCCCCTTTCCTGTACACTTTCTAAATTAGATGAATTTGGCGTGATAAAAAATTAGAAAACAGTATAAAAAGTAATGAAGAACAAACAAGGTGTGTTAGCTTTAACTTAACATTACCTGTGGCTAAGTATTTCACCTTTGTACCATTGCTTAGTTCCTGGCCGGCTCCCTCAGCAAGCTCACCCAGGTCCACGACTTCACCAATGACTCTGAAACTTCCATTTCGAATCTGGTCTTTTCTCTTATAATTTAAACTCAGACACCAACTGTCACTTGGCACTTGTACCTGGATGTCTAAGAGACATCTCAAATCTAACATGTCGAAAACTGAACTACTGATCATACTCGCAAAATCTGCTCTACCCTCAGCCTTCTTCATCCTAGTTGATGGCAACTCTGTCCCTTAGTAGTTAGGGACAAAAACTAGAGTCAATCTTGACTCTTCTCTTTCCCTTGGTCTCACATCAGGAAATCCTGTTGGCTATGTCTTCAAAATATATCCCAAATCCAACAGCTTTCTTCACTTCCTCACTCTTGTCAGAGTAACTGTCTTCTTACTGTGGGGTACTGCAATAGCTCATGTAACTGGTGTCCCTGACTCTCTCCTTGCTCTCCTGCAGTCTCTTTTTGATAAACAGTGATCCTTATAAAACGTAAGCTATCATTTCATTTCTCAGCTCAAATCCATGAAGGCTTCTAATTTCAATCAGGATAAAAGCCAAAGTCCGCATCACAGCTTGTAAGGGCCTTCACAGTTTGTCCCCTCCCATCCCCCTTCACTTCTCTCACCCTGGTCCCTCTGGTCTAGCTGCACGGTCGTCTTTGCACACAGGCACGCTTTCACATCAGAGCCTTTGTGCTGCCTGGACCCTCTGTCTGGAATGTTCTTCTTCCATATATCCCACTTCCTTCCATTCAGTACTCTCTCTCACCTCCTTCAAGTCTGTTCAAATGTCACCTTCTAAATGAAGCCTGTCCTGACTCTCCTATTTAAAACTGGAGGAGTGATGGCAGCATAAGACGTTCCTCCTTTTTGCCCCCCTTTTTAAGCTATGGATTTGAAATCCATCCACAAACAGAAGTGCTGTTGTGGGAATTGTGGGATTCGTACCATATGCCAGGGGACCAGGGAGTTGTCTCGACCACCTGTGCATCTGGTAGTAGGTGGGCAGACTTCAGTATGGGCTGCAGAATCAGTGCACTTGCCCCAAACCACTCCTGCCACGGTGAGGAACAAACCCAGAGAGTGCTGACCTAGGCAGATGCCCATATGAGACAGACGTTGTAAAAGTCTAGCCTTGCCGGGGACACATTCCACTATGCCACTGAAGTCCCCCTCCCCCAACCAAAAAAAAAGTTTGGTCACAGTGGAAACTGTAAGAGGCATTTCCCCAGTGCCATTCCCCTTGCCCCTACTCCACCAAAGCAACAATCCATGGGAATGAATTATCTAGCAGTAGAGACCTTTACAACAAGGGAAAAGGAGAGCAGTGAGTGAGTACCTGACTACTCCAGTTGTGCAAGGCATGGCAGGAGAAACCTGTTTCTTTTCAGCAGCACCCAGAGTACTGAGGCAGGACCCCCAAAACTGGGGAAGGGAAAGCAGCAGGAAAGAGACAGATAAGAATATCAAGGGGCATTAAAGATACACAGTTGCTGGTGACTGTGCTCAGGACTTCAGCAGAAAGTCTGCCCATGAACCTCCGGGAATACTTCGCCTGAGGATACCCCCACTGGGTCTATAGACACCCCAACGCCCTGAGTGCTAAACCCACATCTCTTCTCACTCTGCAGTTGGCTCCTCGTGCTCATTCCCAAGTGCAGTGGTGAGAGCAAATCCAGTAAATGGACTGTTACCAGGAAAACAGCAGTATGTGTGGGCAAGGGAGAAACCACAAACTTGAGCACCACCTTCTGGAAAATCTAAAACGTGGAGAAAATCCAAATATAATAGCACCAACAAATAGTATATCTCATCTGAAGACAACCAGTAAAGATTCAGGAAGGGGTCTGCTACTTCAAACACAAAAGCAGAAAAGCAAAACTACAAGAAACATGAAAAATCAAAAAAACATGATCACCAAAAGAACAGTAATTCTCCAACAACCAAAAGCACAGATTTTTGCAATCTAGCTGTTAAAAAAAAAAAAGGAACTACTTTGAATCCTTTAAGATTTTCTTTATTTATTTGAGAGAGAGAGAGAGAGCACAAGCAGGGGGAGCAGCAGGCAGAGGGAGAAGCAGGCTCCCTACCCAGCAGAGAGCCTGGTGTGGGGCTCAATCCCAGAACCCTGGGATCATGACCTGAGCAGGAGGCAGACACTTAACCAACTGAGCCATCAAGGCATCCCTCAAAGTAGTTCTTTTGAACAAACTCAGTGATGTCCAAGAAAACTCAGAAGGACAATTCAATGAAATCAGGAAACAATACACAAACAAAACGAGATATTTAACAAAGAGAAGAAATAATAAAGAAGAACCACACCAAAATTCTGGAGCTTAAGATTTCAATGATTGAAATGAAAAAAAATGCAATAGAGAGCATGTACGGCAGAGTAAAGCAAAGAGAAGACAGAATAAGTGATCTAGAAATTCTGAGTTATTCAATTAGAACAGAACAAAGGAAAAAGAATTAAAAAGAGTGAAGAAAGCCTACTGAATCTATGGGAGTCCATCAAAGAACAAATATAACAATTGGAGTTCCAGAGAAGAGAGGGAGAAGGGGGCAGAAAGTTTAAAGAAATAATAGTTGAGAACTTCCCAAACTTGGGGAGAGGCTTGTACATCCATGTTCATGAAGCTAATAGATCACCCTATTATCTTAATGCAAAAAGACCTTTCTAACACATGGTGTAATGAAAATGTCAAAAATCAAAGACAAAGAGAGAATCCTAAAAGCACCCCGGGTAAAAAAAGATTGTAATCTATAAAGGAACTCCATTAGGCTATTAGTGATTTCTCAGCAGAAACCCTACAGGCCAGGAGAGAGTGGGATGACATACTCGAAGTATTGAAAGAAAAAACTGCTAGCCAAGAATACTCTTATCTAACAAAGTTATCCTTCAGATGCAAAGGAGAAATAGTGACTTTCTTGGACTAACAATTCACTGGTGAATTCTGAGGGCGTTTATCACCACTAGACTTGCTTTGTAAGAAATGTTGAAAGGAGTTCTTCTAGCTGAAATGAAAAGATGTTAATAGTGATACGAAAACATATGAAAGTATATAACACACTGGGTAAAGGTAAATACAAGTCAGACATAGAAAATCCTAATTCTGTAAGAGGATGGTGTGTTAACCACTTAACTGTACTAGAAAGGCTAAAGAAGAAGACTATTAAAAATAATTATAGTGGGATGCCTGGGTGGCTTAGTCGGTTAAGCGGCTGCCTTCAGCTTAGGTCATGATCCCATTGTCCCGGGATCGAGTCCCACGTCGGGCTCCTTGCTCAGCGGGGAGCCTTCTTCTCCCTCTCCCTCTGCCTGCCGCTCCCCCTATTCATGCTCTTTCTCTGACAAATAAATAAAATCTTTAAAAAAATAATTATAGTTACTATAATTTGTTAATGAACACACAATATAAAAAGAGGTCAATAATGACATCAAGCATATAAAAGTGAAAGAGTAAAAGGTGAAGCTTTTGCACAACTGAAGTTGCTATCAGCTTAAAACGAATGGCTTTATAAGATGTTTTATGTAAGCTTCATGGTACCAAGAAGCAAAACCAGATTCACATAAGTTAAAGAAGGGGGAAATAGAGTGGGGAAAAAAAAAATCACAAGTCTATAAAGGCAGGCAGAAAAAGAGGGAAAAAGAATCAATGGAAACGCAGAACAACCAGAAAGCCATTAAGAAGACTACATTGTAAGTCCTTATGTATCAAGAATAACTCTAAATGTAAATGAATCGAATACACTAATCAAAAGGCACACAGGGACTAGATAAAGAAATGAGACTCAACTCTGTATGCTACAGAAAGCAAACTTCAACTTTAAGGACACACATTGGCTCAAAGTGAAGGGATGGAAAAAGACATTCAGTGCAAGTGGAAACCAAAAGAGAGGGGGGGTGGAGATGCTTGTATCAGATGAAACAGACTTTAAAAGCCAAACATGGTAACAAGAGACAAAGAAGATCATAATATAATAATAAAGGGGTCAATGCATTAAGAGGTTATAACAATTGTAAATACTTGTACCCAACATCAGAGCACCTAAATATATTAACAAATACTGACAGATCTGAAAGGAGAAATCGACAATACAATAATAGCAGGGAACTTCAATATGCCACTTTCACCAATGGATAGATCATTCAGACAGAACATCAATAAGGAAATGTTGGACTTGAACCATATATTAGACCAAATAGACCTAACAGACATTTATAGATCATTCCATCCTACAGCAGCAAATAACATGTTCTTCTCAAGTGCACACAAAACATTCTTCAAGGCAGACCTTATGACAGTACACAGAACAAGTCTTATGGCAAATTAAAGAAGACTGAAATAATACCAAGTATATTTTCAGACCATAACATTTTCAGACCACAACGTATGAAACTAGAAATCAGCAAAACGGAAGCTGGAAAATCTACAAATGTGTGGAAATTAAACAACATAACCCTGAACAACCAAGGAGTCAAAAAAAAAAAAAAAATCAAAAGGGAAACCAAAAAAGATACTGAAACAAATGAAAATGGAGACACAACATACCAAAACTTATGCTATGCTGCAAAAGCAGTTCTAAGAGGGACTTTATAGTTATAAATGCGTTATGTTAAGAAAATAGAAACATCTCAAATAAATAACCTAACTTTACACCTCAAGGAACTAGAAATAGAAGAAAAAACCCAAGTCCAAAATTAGCAGAAGGGAAGAAATAAAAATCAGAGCAGAAATAAATAAAATAGAGACGAGAAAAACAAAAAGGAAAAAAACAGTGAAACTAAGAGCTGGTTTCAAAAAGATAAAACAAACTGGCACCTTTAGCTATACAAACCATGAAAGAAGACAATATTCAAAGTCAGAAATGAAAAAGGAGACATTACAAATGATACTACAGAAACACACAGATCATAAGAGACTAGTATGGACAATTATATGCCAACACATTGGATAACCTAGAAGAAATGGATAAATTCTCAGAAACATACAACCTACCAAGACTGAATCAGGAAGAAATAGAAAATCTGAATAGACCAGTGAATAAGGAGATTGAATCACTAATCAAAAACCTCCCAACATAGAAAACCCCAGGATAAGCTGGTTTCACTAATGAATTCTACCAAACATTTAAAGAAGAATTAATGCCATCTTTCTCAAACTCTTCTAAAAAATCGAAGGGACAGAACACATCAAAATTCGTTTTATGAAGCCAGCATTACCCTGATACCAAAGCCAGACAAGGACAAACAAAAAAACTATAGACCAATACCATCTATGAATGGATGCAAAAATTCTCAAAAAATATTAGCAAACTGAATTCAACAGACATTGAAAGTTCTATATGCCATGACCAAGTAGGATTTCTTCTTGGGATGGAAGGATGGTTCAAAAATGCAAATCAATAAATGTGATACACATTTAACAGAATGAAAGATAAAAATCAAATGATCATCTCAATGTAGAAAAGCATCTGACAAAATACAACACATTTTCATGATAAAAACCCTCAACAGATTGGGTACAGATTGGACACAATTCTATATAATAAAGGCCACATATGAAAAATCCATAGCTCACATCATACTCAACAACAACAACAACAACAAAAACGAAAGCTTTTCCTCCAGGATCAGGAAAAAGATGAGGGCGCCCACTCTCACCACATTTAATCAGAGTAATAATGGATGGCCTAGTTAGACCAATTAGGCAAGACAAAGAAATAAAAGGCATATGAATCAGAAAGGAAGAAGTAAAATTGTCATATTTGCAGATGATCTGATTTTATATAGAGAAAATCCTAAATAAAGATTCAACCAAAAAACTGTTGGAATTAATGAACAAGTTCAGTATATTTGCATGATATAAAATCAACATACAGAAATCAGTTGTGTTGGTATAAACAATGAAACATCTGAAAAAGAAATAAATAAAACTATCCTGTTCATAGTAGGCATAAAAAAATACTTGGGAATAAATTTAACCAAGGAGGTGAACGATGTACAGATGTACAGGTGTACCTCATTTTACTGCGCTCCACTTTATTGCACTTCACAGATACTGTACTTTGTTTTATTTTGTTTTTACAAATTGAAGGGTGTGTGGCAACCCTGTGCTGAGCAAGTCTATCAGTGTAATTTCTTTTTTCTTAAAGATTTATTTATTTATTTATTTGAGAGAATGAGAATGAGAGAGAGAGAGTACATGAGAGGGGGGAGGGTCAGAGGGAGAAGCAGACTCCCCGCTGAGCAGGGAGCCTGATGCGGGACTCGATCCCAGAACTCCAGGATCATGACCTGAGCCGAAGGCAGTCGCTTAACCAACTGAGCCACCCAGGCGCCCCTATCAGTGTAATTTCTTTTCAATAGCATTTGCTCACTTTGTGTCTCTGTGTCACATTTTGGTAATTCCTGCAATATTTCAAACTCTTTCTTTATTACTATATTTGTTATGGTGATATGTGATTAGTGATTATGACTCACTGAAAGCTCAGATAATGGTTAGCATTTTTTAGTAATAAAGTATTTTAAAATTAAAGTATATACACTTTTTTTAAAGACATAATGATATTGCGTGCTTAACAGAATACAATACAGTGTAAACATAAATTTTATGTGCCCTGGAAAACTAAAAAAAAAATCATTTCATTGTGATATTCCCTTTATTGTTATACTCATTTTACTGTGGTGGTCCGGAACCAAACCCATAATATCTGCCTTTGTTATGAAAACTACAAAACCTTGATGAAAGAAATCGAAGAAGACACAAATGGGAAGATATCCCATTTTCACTGATTTGAAGAATTAATACACTGATAACTGCCTGTTAAAATGTCCATACTACCTAAAGTCATCTAGAGAGTCAAAGCAATCCCTAGCAATATCCCAAAGACATTTTTTACAGAAATAGATAAAACAATCCTAAAATTTGTATGGAACCATAAAGACTCCAAGTAGCCAACACCATCATGAGAAAGAACAACAAAGCTTAAGGGGTCACATTTCCTGCTTTCAAACTATACTATGAAGCTGCAGTAATTAAAACAGTATGGTACTGGCATACAGACCAATGGAACAGAGTGCCGAGAAATAAATCTCTGCACATGCAGTCAACTAATATTTGACAAGGAAGCCAAGAACACTCAATGGGAAAAGGTAATCTGGTCAACAAATGGTGTTAGGAAAACTGGATAACTATGTGCAGAAAAAATGAAATTGGATCTGTATCTTCCAACACTCACCAAAATTAATTAAAAATGGATTAAAGGCTTAAACATAAGACCGGATACAATAAACCTCCGGAAGAAAACATTGATATTAGCGTGGGCCATGATTTTTTGAGTATGACACCAAAGGCACAAGCAACAAAAACAAAAATCAATGAGTGGGACTATATCAAACTAAAAAACTTCTGCATGGCAAAATAGAAGATCAACAAAACAAAAAGAAAACCTATAATATGGGAGAAGATATTTGCAAATCATATGTCAGATATGGGGTTAATATCTAAAATACATAAGAAACTCATACAACTTAATAACAAAAACCCAAAAATCTGATTTAAAAATGGGCAGATCAATAAACATATTTTCCCAAAGAAGGCATAGCCAACAGGTATACAAAAAGATGCTCAACAATTCTAATCATGAGGGAAATGTAAATCAAAACCACAATGAGATATCACTTCATAACTGTTAGAATGGCTATCATTATGAAGAGAAGAGAAAACAAGTGTTGATGAGATGTGGAGATAAGGGTACACTGTTGGTGGGAATGTAAACTGATTCAAAACAGTATGGAGGTTCCTCAGAAAATTAAAAATCGAGCAACCATATGATCTGGTAATCCTACTTCTGGGTACTTATCCAAAGGAAATGAAAACAGGCTATTGAGATATATGCACTCCCATGTTCACTGCAGCATTATTCACAATAGCCAGGATATCGAAACAACCCAAGTGTCTATCAACAGGTGAATAGGTAAAAAAGATATAGTATACACACACACAAACACACAACCCCGCGGAATATTATTCAGCCATAAGAAAAAAAAGGAGATCCTGCCATTTGTAACAACATGGATGGACCCTGAGGGCATTGTACTTAATGAGATAAGCCAAACAGGAAAAGACAAATACTTTCTGCTGTCACTTATATGGAATCTAAAAAAGCCAAACTTGTAAAAACAGAGAGCGGAATGGTGGTTGCCAGGGACTGGATGATGGGGCAATTGGTGATATGTTGTTGAAGGGTACAAATGCAGAAGAAAAAGAAGTTCTAGAGATCTAATGCAGAGCATAGTGACCATAGACAACAACATAATACTATAAACTTCAAAGTTCCTAAGAAACTAGATCTTAATAGTTCCCACCAGAAAAGAGAAATGATAATTATGTGACATGACAGAGGTGTTAGCTAACCCTATGGTGGTAATCATATTGCAATATATAAATGTATCAAATCAACACACTGTTATATGTCAACTGTACACCTCAAACTTACAAAATGTTAAATGTCAATTGCATCACAATTTTTTTAAAAAAGAAAAAATTGGACCACACCTCCCACTGCACTCCTAGTCCCTTTATCCTACTCTTTTTCTCTGCTCATCATCTAATCATCTGCTCATCATCTACTATTTTATGAAATTTATTTACTTCTCTTGCCTCCCCTCTGCTGCTGCTGTCACCCAAACCCCCCGGAAGTATAAGTGAAGAATCTTTGTTGTTCAGGGATAAATCCATAGTGCCTGGCACGTAGTAGGTGTTTAAGAATATTAGTGAAATTAATTAATTCCTTATTTCCACACAGATGGTAAACTATTTTCTAATTTAAACTTTCTTACATGTTTTACTTTTTTTTTTTTTTAAAGATTTTATTTATTTATTAGACAGAGACACAGCGAGAGAGGGAACACAAGCAGGGGGAGTGGGAGAGGGAGAAGCAGGCTTCCCGCCGAGCAGGGTGCCTGATGTGGGGCTCGATCCCAAGACCCTGGGACCATGACCTGAGCTGAAGGCAGACGCCTAACGACTGAGCCACCCAGGCGCCCCTCTTACATGTTTTAAATTGCAAAAGTAGTTAAGTGCTTGTTTTAGTTGGGGATACAGGGCCAAGATGTAACAAATCTTCCCCCATTCTCATCCTTTTCAGCTTACCCAGTTAACCTATCTGTACCTTACTCTGGCTCTTATTAATATGTCCATATTTTCTACTTTTTATAAAAATAGCATCATATTCTAGTCTACAATGTGCTTTTCTTACATATTAACACATATAACATAGTATTATATATCAACAGATATGGATCAGTTCATTCTTTTTATTATCCACATAATAATTTTCCATACTACTGCTAGATCACATTTTGTTCAATTCCCATTAACATGCATGGATATCAGAGTTTAACCTGAAATAGAATAAATAATGTCCAGGGTTCTACATCTAATTAAAAATAATCATTAATTTTCATTAATGACCTTCAACCCATGAGAAGAGATATTAATTAAGCATAGTAAAATATGTGGGCTAAAACATTTTAATTTTAGTCACAGATTGAAACAATGTTTTCCTAGTTAATCTTCAGATTATATGAAAATTTAATCAATCAAAAAGTTCTAAATAATCAAGGAAACAATAATTTGTTTGCTACCTGTGTCTGTAAGGCACTACATTTTTATAATTCTTACCATAATAAAAATTTGACTATTATAATAGAGTATTAAAAAAATCTGTATTCTTTGATATGAAACATATATTACATATTTTATGTATGTAATACATAAATACAGTCATGAAAGATGAATAGGTCTAAATTGCAATCTTATGGAATTTTAAATTGTAAGTATAATTAACTAGACAATTATAGTTAATTAACAGGTAATTACAAATAACAGATAATTATCAGAAGTCATATATAGAAAAACAAATTGTCACACAACCACATTCCTTATTACCCTTATTCTTGATTTTCAGGTTAAAACAAGACCTTAATAAGGGGGTTATTTGCCTGTGGGTTATTATATGGTTATATAAAACTTGGTCATTTAAAAAAACAACTACTCTTTTCTCTATTTCCTACTGGTTAGTTAATATAGAGATGATATTGGTAAATAACCAAAAACTTAAGTGTGTTACAGAAAATGTTCTATTCTCAAGGAAATAAGATCTGACCAGGAATTCTGAAGGTGACAAAGAGTTAAAATAAAATTACAGAAAGGGTCTGCTCTCCTGGACACGAGAAGACTCTTTTCATCTTTCACCAAAGGCTCTTAATGTAGGCATAAAATTGAAGTGGAGGGGAAATAAGGTTATTTCTTCCCCCAAGAGTACATTCCATTCGTCCCCTCCACTTCTTGAGCTGCTGGAGTCCACACCTTACTGCAGGAAATTAAGATGGAAACCAAGAAGAAGAAGAAAGTAAGAGAAGATAGCACAGACTGTGGCTATCTTCTTTTGAAGCTAAATCTAGGTGACTCAACTGTAGATTTTGATAGGTATAGATTATTTTTATTGTTTAATTCTACCTCCTGACAATGGAAAACACTTATTGATTTTTAACTTATCCTTTGACTAACATATACATTTAGTTTATCTTTTGAAGAATTTTCAGAAAAACTCTTCTCTTTGCATAAAGTTCATGTGTAGAAATAAGTCCTGGGAGAGTCTAGTTTGGAAATGTCAAGCTAGTGGCCGTTAGCTTGTTTTGTTTGGTCTACACCATCTGTCTTTCTAAAACTGAATTTATTTTCAATGTGTAAAAACTGGAAGATATCATATAAAAATTCCTATTTCTGATTCTTCTTGGAACATAAGAAGAACTGGGTATGGGCTTACATTCCCACATGGTAACCACCAGCTGGAGCCAAGTGCGGGCTGATCCCTTTGGAGAGGCCACATGCTCCCCAGGTCACCTTCATTCCATGTGGCCTGCTTATCTCATTTACATTATTTATATGGTCCCTGTTAACCATCTGTATTTGGTCTAGTCTTATGATAAAAACATGAAAAAAGTGAAAACCCTGGCCTTTATCAAGGGTGAAGCTTAGGCGTTTAAAAACAACAAAACATTGCTCGAATTAGCAAAGAACATTAATGAGTTAAAAATAAAATCTGTAATGCAGTTGTGAACTATTTTTAAACTGTTTCCATTCTCACTTCACTATTTTGCCCTTTAACCCAACATGTCTCTGCACACTGGCCATTCGCGGGAGCTGGGTGGTTGCATTTACACATAAGTGCATCTCTATATGCAGGTGGTAACATATATGTCCCACACCATAGCTTAATAAGATACAAATCACTGGATAGGACAACAGAGCACCTAGACCCTCAACCTGGCTCTTGTCATTAACTGCATGACAGGGGCAAACCCTTCTGGAGTTGAGCTCTTTCTTCATTTGTATAATGAGGGTATTGGACTAGATGAATACGTAAGTCTCTCCCCAGCACAGGCATTCTATTATTTGAGAACATCAGCATGTTTATAAAAGCTCTGAAAACATCCCTTAGGTAACAACAAAAAATAACTCCAGGAAAATTTATTTTAAGAAATATTTTAGAAAAGGGGCATTTTCCATGAGTACCACAAAAATAAAATTTTTATTACTGAAAGTAACATGCTAACTCATCAGTTCCTTGCTAATAAAATACTTTTAAATTTTTATCATTTATTTATTTATTTAAGATTTTATTTATTTATTTGACAGAGAGAGAGAGATAGTGAGAGCAGGAACACAAGCAGGGGGAGTGGGAGAGGGAGAAGCAGGCTTCCTGCTGAGCAGGGAGCCCGATGCGGGGCTCGATCCCAGGACCCTGGGATCGTGACCTGAGCCGAAGGCAGACGCTTAACGACTGAGCCACCCAGGCGCCCCAAAATACTTTTAAATTTAAAAAAGCCAAAATTATGTCATTTTCTTTTTTACTCCAGAAATTGCTAGCTAAGGACAGCATATGATGAAATAGGATTTTTGAAAGGAGGAATGTAAAATCTCAATAATTTATAAAATTTTAGCTGCTTTAAAAAAAGATCCTTTTTATTTGGTCCTATCTCTTCAAAGGAGTCCAGTGGAAACTCCAGGAGGATGAAATTAAGTTCCACTCATTTACCTCCCTCTGATACTTGCTATTTAGCTTTCTTGGAAGCTCATTTATTAGTTAATTTTAGCAGTCTATGTATTAAAGCTTAATCTATGTATTGTCTCAAATTCAAAATTTTTGAAGACCCCAGTTTTTGGTCAGATAATTTTTTTTAATTACAAGTTTGCATACTGTCTACAAAAATGATTATAAAGTTAAATTTTAGAGGATACTTGTGGTAGATAGAACTCTAAATCAGACCCCCAAATTTCCTGCCCTAATCTCTGAGATTGTGACTATGAGAAGATACCACACCTGTGGTTATTTATATTACACAATAAAAGGGATTTTGCAAATGTCACTGAGGTCATTAGTTAGTTGACGCAGTTCATCAAAAAGGAGACTATCCAGGTAGTCCTGACCTGATGACATGATTAAGGCAGAATTTTCTCCACTCGTGGCAGAAGAGGAAGCCAAAGAGACCTGAAGCATGAGGGAGATATGACGCATTACTGTGGGCTTGAAGATGGTGACAAGCAATCTGGGCGCCCTAGGGAACTGAGATGGATCCCTGGCCAAGAGCCAGCAATGAAATGGAGACCTCAATTCTATAAGCATAAGGAACTGAATTCTGCAGACAATTTGAATGAGGTTGGAAGTGGATTTTCCCTGAATCTCCAGTCAAGGACTCAGCCCAGCTGACATCTTAATTACAGCCTTATGATACTCCGAGCAAAGAGCCCACTGGACTTACGACTTATAAAAAAAACTATGTGCTAATAAGTGGGTGTTATTTTAAGCCATCATGTTTGTAGTAGTTTATAATGGAACAATAGAAAACTAACACAGTGCTGAGGAATTATTATTAAAAAGGAAAAAAAATCAACTACGATCTGACTGCTACATTTTTCAGAGTGCCTAGGTTCAAAGTGGAATTATTAAGTTGTTCCACGTTGAGAAAAAAAATGTGTGTTTAAGAGTAGAAGTGGTAATTCTTAGGAAATGGGGCAAACTGAAACCCAGAACAAATATGGAACATTCACACTGGATTTCAATTACAGCAAAATGAAATTATACATAAAAAAATCTAGACATTTCAATTTCAAACTCAAGGGAAACATTTATAGTAGAAATACTTACCCTATTTTGAAAAAATGATGCATGAAAATGTGATGTTGTAGCAGATATTGATACTAAGGTAATAGTTTCTTCAGAACTAGGATTATGTAAGTAAACTTTTTCCATTTTTGGCATTCCAACTGGCCTGTAAAAAAAAAGAACAAAAAAAAACTTGTCACAAATACTTCAAAGATCATTTCTAGTTGTTAAAAAAATTAAATATCTAAACTACTGGACAAATACATATCCAAACATATAAGACTATTATAAATTGGTTTATATTTAAAATTACACATGAAAATGCATTCAACAAATATATGGTGAATGGCAATTTTATGTTACACACTGAGCCAGGGGCTGGGATATGATGAAGCAAGTCTTTGCTTGGAGGAAGCTTACAGTCCAGTGAGGAAGCAGGGAGGGAACAAAATGGTCAGATGCTTGCACTGCTTTCTGTAATACCACCCTGCTTTCCTACTAATTCTTTTTATTTCTTTTAAATTTTCATGTCCTCTTCTCCCCAAATTCCACTGATAAATGCTCTTCAATTTAGGAAAAACTGAGTGGCAAAGTTATGTGAGCAGATCTGCCTTATGAGTTAGGGGTGATTATTGTCCTCATTTTATAGATGAGGATACTGAGGAACAGAAAAGTTACTTAACTTGTCCAAAGTCATACTTGGAATCTAAATTAGAATCCAGACCATCTGGCTTTAGTCCATGTTCTAACCCATTATACTAAACTGTCTACTCTCAAAGTAACAACATAAAACACACGCTCAGTGGTCTGATACCCACAGATGTATTTTAATGTTCTCCTTGGCATCCACATTATAGTTTGTCTTAAAAGTGAAATCTCAGTTATGTAGTCCATTGAGTATGTACACAGCTAATCTTAGTTGTACAGGCCTCCTGATTCCTACAGCATCAGAGAATTCTGCATATAAATTACATTTCTTCTTAATACTCTCTAATCATTTAATTGGCACCACTCTTACTTCCTCAACAAGATTATCAGCACCATTTCGGACAAAGGTTACATTATATATGCACCGTGTAGTCTCCATGTTTTCTAGCACAGGCACTTGGTAAGAGTGTGCATGGGTGAGCTTGCTCCCCTGCACACCCCTACCTAGTGGAAATTAAGGTCCTCCTTAACCTGACATCACTCAACCTAAACAAGTAACTAACTCCCTATGTTTTCACAGCCTTCCAACCTGGCCTAGGCTGGTTTCATGGGCATAGCCCCCCATGCCTTTACCAATCTCTTTGTTCTGCATTTTCCTCCCTATCCTCTATGCCAATCCAAATCCTCATTTTCTAATTCAAAAACAATTTCTTTCACAAGGTTCTCTCCTCAGGCAACTATTCTGGTCCACATTTTTATTTTATTCATGCCTGCTCTTCTTGAACACCCCACCCCCATACATACACAAACAACAATGCTGGAAAAATGCAGAAGCTACAGAAAGGTACTGATCCCAAGGATTAACTAAAAAGCAGCAAGAAACCCTTGGGGGAACAGAAGGTTGCCTTGAACTGGAAGGCGGGGAAAAGTGAGGGACAAAGAATAGCCTAAGATGACAAGCAGAGGCTAGGGTAGAGGAAGTCTTCAAAACTTTATTCTTCTCCATTTCCTTCCCTGCTTGCCTTGGGACAATCAGAGCCTGCCCTGTCAAACTGGAACAGCAGAGGGGCTTAGAAAGGTAAAAATCTGATAATCAACTACCGTGGAGCATACCCACCTCTAACTCCTCTCTTTGGTCCTCCAAAGACCAAGAGCTATTTGATTGCAATTTAGGAAGACACCTCCATCCCGATGATTCTGCTTAAGCACTATCAGATAGAGTGGTGGCCAACATAGGACAATTACCAGTTTTTACACATTTGTGAGTGTGGAACTGGATCTTTCTTCCTTGGGGATAATCTCCCCTCTTAAATTCACAAAAGAACCAAAAAGGCTTGGTATTCTGCCTTACCTCAATATGCATTACAGGACAGGAGCTCTTAAGTTCACACATCAAAATAACATGATCTGTGAGGAGTATAATCAATTAGAAAACATACCATGTTGTGGTAAACTGTAGTGTTCCTAATCTGCTGACAGAACCTGTGAGAGGATTATACTTCTCTTCATTAACATTAGGCTTGGCCATAAGATTTTCTTTGGCCAATGAAATGTGAGTAAAAGGGACATATAAAATTAAGTTTTAAAAATCATCTTTTACTCTTTCCTCTTTGCACATTGTTCCAAGAAATGGCATTTCTCAGATAGGAGTGCTGATTTCAGTCTACATCCCACTAAGATTTTGGGGCTGGTTGTGGTCATAGTATATTTAACTTGGTAAGTTCTGCATAATACACACCTGAAGTTGGAAAAGTTGAACCAAGAACTAAAAATAAGCACAATAGGATATATTTAGGAGATATGGCAAGACATTAGTAAAACAAAGTAAGAAATCATATAGAAAAAGAAAATATTAGTATAAAAATATAATGTATAAAGGTAGATAAAAATCTATTAGTGGGTTGGAAGATCACACTGACAATTTAGTTCAGAATTCAGCAAGAAAAAAATATATAGAATACTTTAAAAGAGCTAAAAGAAACAAAAGAGAAGCAGATATGTAGGGCATAACTAGAAATGGTAATATTTAGAAGATGGACTATGGGAATATTTAAGATTATGGACAAAATTAATGGGTAAAATCCAAACTTTAAAAAAATGACAAATTAATTCTTTTTCTTTAAAGATTTACTTATTTGAGAGAGAGTGCATGCACACACGTTGGGGGAAGGGACGTAGGGAGGAGGGAAGGAGCAGAGGGAGAAGGGGAGAGAAACTTTAACAGACTCTGCACTCAGTGAGGAGCCCAACCCAGGGCTTGATCTCATGACCCTGAGATCGTGACCTGAGATGAAACCAAGAGTGGGAGGCTTAACTGACTGTGCCACCCAGGCACCTCAAATATAAACTAATTCTTAATTGAAAGGGTTTATGAAGTGTCAACAAGGAGAGATAAGGAAACCCTGTACTTAACAGAGTAAAATTTAAGAGTTCTTTATACAATATGGATTAATTGTCTTATGAGATTTTTGCAAGTATTTTCTCCCATTGTGTGGAGTCTTTTCACTTTCCTGATGGTATCATTTATAGTACAAAAGTTTTTAATTTTTTATGTAATTCAATTTGTACATTTTGTCTTTTATCACTGGTGCTTCTGGAGTCATATCTAAGAAACCACTGCATAACAGAGATATATTCCAGTATTTTCTTCTAAAGGTTTTATAGTTTAGCTTTATTATATTTATATTTAGCTCTATGGTACACTTTGAATTAATTTTGTGTGAGGCAAGGATCCAACTTAACTCTTTCATATGTGGATACCCAGTTGTCCCAGCGCCATTTGTTGCAAAGACTATTCTTTATCTTTTGTTTTGGCACCCGTGTCAAAATCAACTGGCAATAAATGTAAAGTTCTATTTCTGGGATCTAAATCCTTTTCCATTTATTTATGTCTTTCCTTATGGCAGTGTCACAGTGTCTTGACTAAAGCTTATGTAAAGTTTCTGATATTGGGCACTGAAAGTTCTCTATTGGTCTCCTTTTAAAAGAATGGCTATTCTGGATCCCTCTTATTTCATGTGAATTTTAAGGTCAGCTTGTCCATTTCTACAAAAATGTCAGTTGGGATTTTGATGGGGACTGTGCTGAATTCATAGATCAATTTAGGGAGTATCGCCATCTTTATTCTGATCTATGAATAGGAAATGGCTTCCATTTATTTAATTCTTTAATTTCTTTTGACAATGGTTTGCTGTTTATAGTATACAGGTCTTACATTACTTTTGTTAAATTTATATCTAAGTATTGTACTCTTTTTGAGTTATTATAAATGGAACTGTTTTCTTAATTTTTAATTGCTCATTGCTAGTGTATAGAAATATAATTTATTTTACATATTGATCTTATATCCTGTAACCTTGCTGAACTCACTTATTCTAATTTTTTTAAGTGGATTGCTTACGATTTTCTATATACAAGAGTGTAACATCCAAAAATAGAGATGGTTTTGCTTTTTCCTTTCCAATCTGGGTGCCTTTTGCTTCTTTTTCTTGCATAACTGCCCTGGTTCTTGATGTAGGGAGAAATCTTTCAGTCTTTCACCATTAAATATGATGTTAGCTGTGGGACTTTCATAGGTGTTCTTTATCAGGCTAGGGAAATTCTTTTCTAGTCTTATTTTTTTTTGAGTATTATTACCCTGAAAGGATGTATTTTCAAATCCTTTTTGTGTATGTGTTTACTGACATGATGTTTTTTCTCCCCTTTATTGGATTAACATGGTGTATATTATATTAATTGAATTTCAGATGTGAGCTTGAATTCACGATCCTGGGATTAAGACCTGAGCTGAGATCAACAGTCAGTTGCTTAACCGACTGAGCCACCCAGGCACCCCGGTATATAATCATTTTTATGTGTTGCTGATTTTGGTTTTTATTATTTTGTGGATGAATTTTAACAAAAGGGGTATTGGTCTATAGTTTTCTTGTAGCGTCTTTGTGAGGTTTTGGTAAAATGGTAATGCAGGCCTAACATACTGAGTTGGGAAATGTTCCCTCTTCTGTTGTTTGGAAGAGTTCGTAGTGGATTGGTATTAATTCTTCTTTGAATTTTTGGTAGAATTAATCAATAAGGCTTTCTGTGCTTCTGAGCTTTCATTCTGGGAAGTTTTTTGATTACTAATTCAAACTCTTTACTTTTTATGTCTATTCAGACTTTCTATTTCTTCTTAGGTCAGTTTTGGTAATTTGTGTCTTCAGGAATTTGTCCATTTCAATTAAGTTAATGAATTTGTTAGCATATAGTTGTTCATGGTATTCCCTTATAATCCTTTTTTAAATTTCTATAAGGTTGATAGTAATGTCACCTCTTTCATTCCCGATTTTAGTAATTTGAGAGTCTTTTCTCTTTATTGCTTGGTCAGTCTAGCTAAGGGTTTGTCCATTTTGTTGCTCTTTTCAAAGAATCAATTTCTATTAATTTTCTCTATTATTTTTATCTGTATTTTATTTGTTTTTACTCTAGTCTTCATTATTTCTTTCTAATTATTTTTTACCTTATTTTTCTTTTTCTAGTTTCTTAAGGTGGAAGGTTAGGTTTCTGATTTGAGATTTGTTTTCTTTGCTGATTAAGACATTTACAGCTGTAAGTTTCTTCCTGGGCAATAGTTTTGCTGCATCCCATAAGTTCTGGTATGTTTTATTTTCATTTCACTCATCAGAAAGCATTTTCTAATTCCTCTCTTGATTTTCTTCTTTGATTCATTGGTGATTAAAGAATATGTTGCTTAATACCTCAAGATTTTTTTTTTCTGTATTGTTTTCCAGTTTATTTAATTAGAGAATGAAGTTAACAGAAAAGATACTTTGTATGACTTCAAAACTTACTGGGGCTTGCATTATGATGTATCTTGGAGAATGTTCTATGTGTGTGTAAACAGTGTAAGTACTCTGTTGTTGAGTGGAATGTTCTATAGATGTCTACTGGGCCTAGGAGCTCTGTACTGTTTTCAGGACTTCTGTTTCTTTTGTTATCTCTTGCTTAGATAGTCTATCCATTATTGAAAGTGGAGTACTAAAGACTCTATTAATGCTGAATTGTCTGTTTTTCCCTTCAACTGTCTGTTTTGCTTCCTATACTTTGGGTTTCTATTGTTAGTGAAGTCTTACCTTTTATAATCTGAAAATCTTGGTCTCTTAATTGGTATGTTTAAACTATTTATATTTAATGTAATTATTGATATGGTTAAAGTACCATCTTGCTAGTTATTTTCTATTCTATCTCTTCTTTGTTTATAACTCTTTTATATGCATAATTTTCTTTCTTTTTTTTTTTTAAAGATTTTTATTTATTTGACAGAGAGAGACACAGCAAGAGAGGGAACACAAGCAGGGGGAGTGGGAGAGGGAGAAGCAGGCTTCCCGCTGAGCAGGGAGCCCGATGCGGGGCTCGATCCCAGGACCCCGACCCGAGCTGAAGGCAGATGCTTAACAACTGAGCCACCCAGGCACCCCTTATATGCATAATTTTCTAGTCCTGGCCCAATTAAACTAGAAATCAATAACAAAAAGATAACTCGATTCCCTATAAATATGTAAATAGATCAATGCATGTGTAAGTAACCCATGGATCAAAGACAAAATCTGAATAAAAATTAAGAACTATCTGGAGCTGAATGAAAATGAAAAACTGAACTCACTAAAAGCTTGTATAATACAGTTCATTCTGTGCTTACAGAAAAATTCATGAATTTAAATCTACATATTTGAAAAGAAAAAAGCCTAAAAGTTAATGAGTTAAGCATCCATGTCATTAGAAAAAGAACGGCAAATTAAATCTAAATAAAGTACAAAAAAAGAAATGTTAAAATAAGAGTGGAAATCAATCGGAGTAAAAGATGTAAAATAGAGATGATCTATGAAGTCAGAAGTTCACAGGTCTCGGGGGTAAAAAACTAGTAAGTTGATAACTACCTGACAAAACTGAGAAAGAAAAAAGAGATGGCACAAAATATCAATATCAGCAATGATAAAAGGAGTTACAGCTACAGATGCTACAAACATTAAAACAATCACAGAATGATATTAGCAACTTTAGGTTAGTAAATTTGAAAATTATCCTGAAATTGCCAAACTCCTAGAAAAACACAGCTTACCAAAACTGGTAAATTAAAAAAATATATGTAAGCATTACAAAAAATAAAACTACTAAAGGGACACCTGGGTAGCACAGTCGGTTAAGTGTCCAACTCTTGATATCAGCTCATGTCTTGATCTCAGGGTTTTAAGTTCAAGCCCCACACTGGGCTCTACACTTAAAATAAAACAAAAAACTATTAAAGAAATTAAATTCATAATTTAAAACCTTACCACAAAGAAAATTCCAGCCCAGGAGTACTCTCTACTGGCAAATTTTACTACATACTTAAAGATAATATTTTACCAATTAATTGGGGGGGGGAGTGAAATGCAGGTACAAAATGGGGAAAAATGAGGAAGAACTCTATGACTCTAGATCTGAGTTGGGAAAACATGAATCAGAATTATCAGTATGAGACATGATTTACATATATGCATTTATTTTTTAAATTTTTTTTAGAGAGAGGGCTTGATCTCACGACCCTGAGATCATGACCTGAGCTGAAATCAAGAGTCAGATGCTTAACCGACTGAGCTACCCAGGTACCTCAATATATATGCATTTATATATATGCATATGTTTTGGGGTGCCTGGGCGGCTTAGTTGCTAAGCATCTGCCTTCAGTTCAGGTCATGATCCCAGGGTCCTGGGATCGAGCCCTGCACTGGGCTCCCTGCTCAGCGGGGAGCCTGCTTCTCCCTCTCCCACTCCCCCTGCTTGTGTTCCCTCTCTCGCTGTGTCTCTCTCTGTCAAATAAATAAATAAAATCTTAAAAAAAAAATATATATATGCATATGTTTTTCCATAGATCTGTTCACATAAGCCTAGAAGCAATGACGTCCAGAGCAATAATGCCCAGATATGGGTTTGAAATGTCACTCCCCAACAAAAGAAACCAGGACTTCTTGTACTTTTGGCTAATTCTAGGTCTAGGACAAGGAAAAGAGAAGAAAGTCTAGAATGTCTTATTGAATCAGAAAGCAAAGAAATGTTCAAAGGTGAATGGGACATATCAAAAAAAGATAGGAATCAGCTTAACCAGGCTTCCACTGGGAAAATATAAAGAGATGGATACTCTAACTTAATAGCAATCAGAGAAATACAAAATTAACAATGAAGTATCACATTATCCCTATTTACCTAGCAAAATTAGAAGGTTGGCTAATGTTAAAGGTTAGTGCAAATATGTGGATGTGGAACTACACATGCACTGCTATTAGGAGTATAAAGTGGTACAGATACTCACAAAAGCAATCAGGCAATACCTAGATAGTGAAGTGTACTCACTCACACTCTATGACCTATGCATTCCACTCCTGGGCTTACATTCCAAAGAAATGCTCATGACAGTCCATACTGAACCTGTAAGAGGATTTCACTGCAGGGCTGTTTGTGGTGGTGGGGTTACTAGAGGCAATATGTATAGCCACTGAAGAAAGAGTTATGGGTAAAATGTGGATACTCTATTATGGTTAGAAATAAGAGAACAGATGGACATCTAACAAAAATGGACCCTTAAAAAGGTAAGAAATAGAATGAACTATGCAGCCACTAAGGAAAACAATATGGAGGTTCCTCAAAAATTAAAAAATAGAACTACCATATGATCCAGCGATCTCACTTCTTCCCATATCCAAAGGAAATGAAAATAGGACCTCGAAGAGATATCTGCACCCCCATGTTCACTGCAGCATTATTCACAATAGCCAAAATATAGAAATAACTGAAGTGTCTGTCAGCAGATAAATGGATAAAGAAGATATGGTATGTATATATAGAGAGAGGAATATTATTCAGCCATGAGAAAGGATATCCTGCCCCTTGCAACAACATGGTTGTCCTTGAGGGCATTATGCTAAATGAAGTCAGACAGGGAAAGACAAACACTCTATATCACTTATATGTGTAATCTAAAAAAGCTGAACTCATAGAAACAGAGACTTAGAATGGTGGTTACCAGGGGCCGAGGAGTGCAGAAAGAGGGAGATGTTGGTCAAAGAGTACAAACTCCTGGTGAGAAGATGAGTAAGTTCCAGGGATTTAATGTCCAGCATAGCAATTATAGTTATTAATACTGTATTATATACTTGAAAGTTGCTAAAACCTTAAATGTTCTCACCACAAAAGAGAAGTGGTAATTATGTGATGTGATGGTGTTAGCTAACCCTACAGTGGTAATCATTCTGCAATATATAAGTATATCAAATCAACATGTTGTGTACCTTAAACCTATAGAATGTCACAAGTAAATTATATCTCAATAAAGCCAAAAAAACCTCAGAATGAGCTATATCACAATATTTGTATACTAAGATATAATCACATAAACTAAAAATATATAATAATACCTATATGGGTGGCAGAGGTAAAACTACATATATATCTTATGCATTTTTCTGTCTGTATATTTCATGAAAAAAGGTAAAGACAGTGTTATGGTAAAGTATAAGAATACTCTGGAAAGTAACACTACTCTACAATCATTAAGCATCATCATATAAAACGAGAATAAAGCATTTAAAGGTTTTTTGTTTGTTTGTTTAGAGTGACCTCAACAGTCAAGATGGTTTTGCTATGTGAACTGTTTACTTGAGGTCAGTGAATCAAAAGGTATTCGCTGAAGGCCTATATTTGAGCCAGCTTTATAATGATGCTGGCTTATTTTTATAGTTTTCTTTTTTTTTTTTTCCCTTTTACTGTGCGACCTGCTTCAGTGCCTGCAGCCTATGGCACAGAGGCCAGGCAATGGTTCGGGGCCACAGTTTGCTCTGGCTCAGAGCACTGAGAGGCCCAGGGGGACGAGCCTGCCATAAATCCAAACCCATGCATTATAGCTGATTCTTATGTAACTGTATAATGCTCAATCACATTTAGTCAGAGAGTGAGCCCCATATATTAAATATGATCCCTCAAGAATTCAATTTTAAAAGTACTTTAACAAATGCTACATAAAACAGAGTATTACAGAACTCGGGGTGGGAAGTATTATAGTTAAACATTACAAAAAATACACTCAAAGGTCATTTTATTGTCCAAGTAGAAATTTTAGTCTGTTTCCTTATAGGTTTTTGTCTAACTTCCTCACTGGGACTTCATAGTCTTTTTTTTTCTTTTAATCCTTAAAGTCAGAAGTTGGTCAGAATTTCATGTATTCAAACTGACTTAATATAGTCAGATTTTTTCACTTGATTTTCATATTCTGTATCATCTAAATCAACATCAAAATCTAATTTACCACTTTATTCAGTTCTTCTGCAGCTTTATCTACAGTTTAATCTTGGATTATTTTAAACATTTTGTCATTTCTAGAATGGAATAACAGTCTCTTCTCCCACATCACACAGAAAAGTCAGGTTTGTCTGCGTGAGGTTCACCAATTATGTAAATAAGAATTATTCACTTGTCTTTTGTAACATTTAACACATTATAATGGTTTTGATAATGGTCTGCACTGTGGTTTATTTTACACATCACTTGACGATTTCTTTATAATGATGACATGAAGCTTTGTTGTTGTGGTTAATGTTTTCTGGTGCCTCCAAGGGCTGAACACCCAGTCTTGTTCCCCTTCTGAGAGCTCATCAATGCAGATGCTATCACCTCTTGCCACAAGCGGGAAGGATGTGGAAGCAAAAACCTGGTTCAGAATCATTCCATGGCTTACAGCCCAGCCACCATGAAGTCCAAAATATTTCTGTGGCTTAATAGTCCAACCATGAGGAAAAAACCCAAAAGTGGACCCAGGACTTGGTCCTGAGGCAGGGACAGAGAAGGGTATCCACAGGGAGGCTTATAACAACACATTTAGGGTTAGGAAGTAGGAAGCTGAGTACCCTCACAAGCTCTTCAAGCTTAGTGGAATTCCTTTTGCCTCTGGTAAAAGGAGCTAGACCCCTTAACCAACAGGCTCGTCAATCCCAGGTGGGGGGGGGGGGGTCACAGGACCATGAAAGTAGGGCAGTAGGTACAGATCCAGCTGGGGCCTCAAATTTTGGGCATGATGTTGCAGGGAGAAGCTGTATAGACTGTATGGAAGATAAAATTCTTTTTCCTCAAGCTTCATATAGACATATAAATAGAACAACAGTACACAGAAATAAAAATGGCCTTACATCCTGGAAGTTTACCCACTAACATGCTTTCTTCAATAAATATGCTCTTTCACAATTCAAGTGTTCTGTAGGCTAAGTGGCAACCAGTCGTTCACCTCCCTATGAATTTGATTTACTTAATGTTTTCCCTCCTGTGGCCTCAGTGTAATCAATCTCAGTTATGATAAAGAAGACAGAGTATAAGACGGACAGGTAGTGTGGGGGATCCCTCAAGAAGACAGGACAGAAGACGGCTGCAGGAGAGGACTATGGGGTAAGGAAGAGAGCTCGGATGGCTTTGGGGCCCGGCAGCAGGGGGTGGATCAGAATGCTTGGCGTGCAATGAGGCTGAGGCTGGCCTTGCTCTTCTTTCGAGGGATCAGAGAGGAAAGGCCCTGGCCACACCCTACAGAAATGAACCTTTGCTCAGAGGAGAAAGGTCATCTACTTATGTTGTTCAAAGAGGTTTGGAGTAAGAGGAAGAGAGGAAAGATCTCAGGAAGGGTGTCAGTAGGCTACTCTAGTTAGGCAGGCTCCGACAGAGCAGGGTTCCTGCAGCTCTGGGCAGTCCACACCACAGGAAGCAGAGGGAGTCCTCCTTGAACATACCTCATATAAACAGCTTCCCCCCTCACCCTCCCGCTCCTCAGTTTCTCTGGGGATGTGAACAGAATCCATGATAAAGTGGGAGACTTAAAAGAGAAGTCACACTAAACCACGGAAAACTTTGGCCAAGTACTAATGCATGCTTACTTGTAAATAAATAAGCAGTGCATTAGTTTTCTGCAACATAACAAATTACCAGAAACTCAGAGGCTGAAAGTGATACCCATTTATTATCTTACAAGTCTGTAAGTCCGAAGTCCAGGCCCAGCGTGACCGAGTGATGTGCTCAGGGGTCTCACTCACTCAAGCTCAAAGTCCTCTTCTAGGCTCATGCAGGTTATTGGTGATATTTAGGTTGCTCCCAGTCTCTTGCCATATGGCCCTCTCCATTTCCAAAACTGGCACAAGAAACTCCCTTGCATCCAACACTTCTCATGCTTGAAAATACGGCATTTCTGTCTATGACTGCTATAGCCAAATGTTGAGGGCTCATGACATCAGCTCAGGGCCCCAGATTATCTCCCTATCTTAAAGGTCAACTGATTTGGGACCTTAATAACATTTCCAAAATCCTTTACAGCAATATCTACATTAGTGTTTGATTGGGAGATGTGTGTGCATCTCGGAAGCCAGGAATTTGGGGACCATCTTAGAATTCTGCTTGCCCTAAGCAGCATGTGAGACTGCGTGGCTAGACAGGTAAGATTTTCAAATGCCTGCAGCGCTGGTTCTGTTGGTTTCTACTGTCGGCTACTCCAAAGACAGGAGGGCCAAAGGGGGGAGTGTGAATTATTTACAGATAAACCAAGCAGAATCAAATATATGGCTGTTCTCTGTGCTGTCTGTGCACAGCTACTGACTGTCCATACTCCGGAAGAGTCTGAAGTGCAAAAGAATTAGGAAGAAGCAGCTATGAACTAGACACCAGCTTGGAAAGTAAGCTGCAATTTTGTGGTCAGTGGCCAGTTTCCCATGCCATAGAAAGACAACACAATGCCAGGAAACAGCTGAAGAAATGGCTGAGCAACTACCCTCAGACAAACCCTATGAATGACAGTGACACAGCACTCTACTAAACACAACTTTTGGCAGGAAACTGGGCCGAATCAATATGCAGTACTTTGTACCACTCAATTACCACAAAATTCGAGCATCTTTTTATACACATTTCAGATTGGGGGCTGAGGGGACTGCTGGTGGAACAGTTAGTAACTGAAAAAGCAAAAAGGAACCAAACATCCCTTTAGAAGAGAGAATCTACTTGATTTTTTATTGGAATATGAAAAGTGATTAGAAGAAACACCTTTCATGAACTGAA
Source organism: Zalophus californianus (assembly GCF_009762305.2). NCBI lineage: Eukaryota > Metazoa > Chordata > Mammalia > Carnivora > Otariidae > Zalophus > Zalophus californianus. Next base: position 77,626,781 of record NC_045602.1, read on the forward strand.
TTTAACTTGAAAATAAAGACCTTTGTTTTTAGCAACAGACTATTTAATAACTTCCATTTTTTAAGACATTAATTAGGTCTCCATTTTAAGCTTTAGATTTGAAACCAAGATTTTCTGCACTTAATAATTACATAAACCAAAGAACTCAGTAAACCAAGTTTCCACCCAAAGCATCTTTCACAGTCTGCAATAAATGTTTGAAAAAAGGAGTTGTTATGGAAACAGAAAAATATTTAACAGCATTGGCATAAATAACTAAGAGGGATGCAGAGGGATGGGGGGAGGTGGTCATGCCCAGATTGTTCCAACTAATTGTTACAGAGAAAGCAAGGAAGGGACAGAGAGGGGGAAAGAGATAGAATTAAAGAATAAATTTAAATGTAATGGGAGAAAACAAAGAAAGCCTATTTTTGAAGAAAGTTAACTTGATTTACTGTGAAAGAAGCTCTAGAGGGCAGTAAGGATGGTCAGAGTTGTCAGTACAGAGGGGTCTGGAAGGCGGCCAGAGTACGTCCTAGAGCTGCATCCTCGCTAAAGGGCCTGAAACTCTCCTGGAAGCCCTGGATGACCACCAGATGCAACTCAGTGTGGTAAATTCTATCCAATTTAAAGTTTTTCAGATACCACAAAGGGTGTTTTAAAAATATGAGTGACTTCTGGTTTAGCAAAAAGACCACAAGCAGTGTAGAAACAATTCACACAAAACATAAGGCAAAACTTCAGTGCATGAGTCAAGGTAGTAAGCAATCATAACTCTACTTACAATTTTTGGAAAAAAGTATTATAAAGTGTTCTGTTAAGGATATTCTTCTCAAGTCCTAAAATTACTGCTATACATATCAAGTCAATGAAACATTTATAGCATGGGCATTAAGTCAGTACACTGCCAGATCAAGTAGAAAAGGTAAAGCAAATGTTCAATGCAGTCTGGCAAAAACACTTGGGAATGTAAAGTTAATTTAACTGAAACAAAGAAATCAGCGGGAAATCTTGTTGGATTTAAAGATAATGTACTGTATGCAAGTGTTACGTGTGAAATATGTGCCAGAGATACAAAGATAAATAAATTATCTTCAAAGCCAGGTCTAGAAGGGAAGCAGACATCTAAACAGAGCAATAACCAGCGTGCTGACAGAAGTTAGTAGATGTAATGAGTAATAAAGACTTTGATTCCATTGTTGGTATTTGATTACTGAGAGTTTTCAAGCCCCATAACGTCCCCTCACCTTATATTCCACAGATGGGCAAGCCAATAAGAAAGCCTGTACTCTCACTCTTAGATGCAGTGAGAAGTTCAAACTTTATGAGTCCGCCCCAGCCTCAGCCCCAACCACAATAAAGTCAAACCAGTCTCCTTTCTCCGCTCTCTCAGGCCATTTTTCAGACTTGCTTGGGAGCCCACCCTGCTCTCCCCAGAATGCTTTATTATGTGAGTATAATAAATCTTCCCGCACCCTCTTCATGTGTGTGCATGTGAGGTCATCAGTCTTGGTTCAGTGTTCCTTCCAATATATGTCCATTTTTCCCTCTAGTTTCAGTCAGATTTCTATCACTTAGAACCAAAAACTAAAGCATTGACCAAAACTGAGGGAATAAAGGCACTCTGTAATTACTGTTAATTTTCTTACAATATGAATAGTGGTACTGTAGTTATGTACAAAGTCCTTACATATGGAAATGTGTGCCAAAGAGTATAGGAATAAAATGTTACTACGTCTGCTTTCAAATGATTTAAAATTGACAGAAATACGAATATGGCAAAAATCTTAATTATTGAATTTAGGTTAGGAGTACATTCATTACCTGTTCTTTCTCCTTTGTTTTGATTATGTGAAAGCATCCATACAATTCTTTTGGAGGGGAGACTCAAAGTATGTACAACATGCCTAGCACTTAGAAAGACCACTTACTTCAGGAAGTGGTAAGTAGTTCTCCACAGGGGTGGCCTAGGGTGAGGAGGCACATAAGAAAGGTAAAGGACAGAGTTTAGGTTGAGAAATTTAGCGTCTATCCTAAAGACATCTGGAAACCATCAAAGGATTTTTTTTGTGGGAAAGAGTCCAGTAAATGACATGATTTGGATAGTAAAAAGATTTCCCTGTTGACAGTGTTGATCATAAATTGGAAAATGGCAGGCATATGGTAAGTCTAGATAAAAAATGATGAAGGCCTGAATTAAGAGGAGAAGGCTAAGAATAAGAAATAAAGGTTAGAGAAGAGCAGACATGAAAAGTTGACAGAATTCTGGTAATGGATTTGGTGGGGGAAGGGATGGAGTGCTCTGAGGTAAAGGAAAGAATCCAGGAAACATCAGGATTTTTGGCTTTGGTGACTGATTTATACCATTCATGGAGACTGGAAATACAAAAGCAAGAGCAGGGCACACTGAGTTTCAGGTGTTGCTGGAGACACATGGTAGTGTTTGGGAAGAGGGGCGAGACACAGGTTTGGAAACCACAGACATATGTCAAGGGCGTGGAAGAGAGCACCCCATAAGAGAGTGTGGAGTTGGCTCAAAGAGGCTGAGGAAAGAGAAGCAGCTACAGTTAGGGGATAAACAGGGAACAGAACCCTGAAAGAAGCCAAGAAAAAATGGCTTTAAGACACAGGAAGAAAACACAGAGTGGTTCACAAGGGTAGAGGCCAAGAAAGATCTGAGGAGGAAGTCAGTGGTGTCATGTACTCTACAAGAGACCAAGAAAGACAAGATTATTAAGGTCACCCAACAAAAAGACCTAAAGTAGGGCGGTTCCAGGGTCAATTAATTCTGCAGTTTAACACTATTATCAAGGACTCAAGTTCTTTCCATTTTTCTACTCTCAGACAAATTTTGCTGGCTTTATCCTCAGCCTAGCACCTCTGATGGATTGCAAGATGGTTGCCATAGTACCCCAGGCATCGCATGCAGACAATATCCAGCATGGAAGAGGGATAATTCTTTTGTAAGTCTCTTTTTTAGAGTGGGGGAAAAAAAACCTGTTCCCAGAAATCCTTTAGTAGACCCGACTTCATATTACTGGGTAGAACTGGGTCACACGTCCACCCCTGAAATGATCATAAACAAGAATGGGAGTATTACAATTGACTCAGATTAATCAGGAATACTCCTGAGCTGGAGACAGGCTCACTTGTCCTAAGGGCAGGATAACTGAAAAACCTGGGGCTGTATTAACAAAAAGGTGAGGGGGGAATGTTGAATAGGTAACTAATGGGCACGAAAGGGGCCGCTCTGTACTAAGGTATTCTAATCTGATTTTTTTCCAAATAATGATACTTTATTTAAGAAAGAGCAAGGATTTTTAGAGGCGGAAAGACAAGTGGTCAATGCAGGAAAAAATTCCAATCAAGTAAGCTTTATGCTTCTGAGACTGGAAGGAAGCCAAACATAGAATAACTTTAAAGGAGGATGTATCCTAAAACCTCTCTGATTTCCTTTGGCAATAGGTTACTTCCTAACCCACCAATAATTTACCTTCTGCAGTGCAAACACACAATGTCTCTTCCTTTGTACCAGAATTTCTACTTTCAACTTTCATAAGAAGAAATGTAGCTCTAAAATGGCTAGGCAAATTCTTCCAGTCACATTGCCTGCGATCTTCTAGGGTCAAAGTTCTAAATTTAGGAACCTCTGTGTTTACATCCATGTGGTGGCTCTGTGGTCTACCGACTTGACTGGGTTGGACTACAGTCCCCAGAACTCCCTCATACATTTCTGCTTAGGGTGGGTTATGTGGGATGCTCTCTCCTGAGAGCTGGAACATGGACGGGAGGCAGCCGCCGTTTTGTAGCATACAGTAACTTCTTCCAGTTACTCACTCAAACACCAACGTAGGTGCTGCTGGGAAGGGATTCTGCAGATGTAATTCAAGTCCCTCATCAGCTGACTTTAAATTAATTAAAAGAGAGATTAGGTAGGCTTGTCTTAAACAGTTGCAAGCCCTTTCAAAGAGAACGTAGCCTTTGCCTGAACTAAGAGGCTCCAAACAACAGATGGATCTGCAACTGCTTTGCTTCCTCAGGCTCTTCCCTGAGAGCCTGCCTGTGGACATCAAGCTTCAGCACTTACTCATGGTCTTCCCTTCCTGACTGCCTGCCCCTGTACACTTTGGGCTTGTTTAACCAGCTCCCACAACTATATAAGCCAATACACAAAACTCCACACACATATACATATATATACATACACTGACTCACATACTCACACACATACAAAATCTAACTGATTGAACCCTAACACACACGTGCTCACATTTGCCTCCAACTCCTACTTCTACCTTTGTGAGATAAAACCAGCTCCATTCAGTGCTCTCAGACTGGACGCAGAAAAGTTTAAAATGGGAGGATCATTTTCTTTTTCTTTTGTTTCCACTATTTTAGAGCAGCTTGTAAATCTGCTGGCTTACGGAATAGTTCAGTATACCTACTATATACCTTTCCCATGCTGTAACTAAGAGCTCATGCTATGCTTCAAATAATTTTCTTCACTGTATTACCTAGCCCAGCTCGCACTGGAGTTCATATGTCCATCTGCACACCTGCAATAAACTTCCACAGTTTCTCTCATGGTATTTCAGTTCCTATCAGTTCTCTTTGTTCATGACACCAAACTATTCTCTAGCCTAAATATTAACTGAAAACCTTTAAATTCTGCATATCCTTTCATCCCACAACTCCATTCTTAGGACTCTCTCCTGAGGATAAAGTCATGCTGTGTTTGTATCATTAGTTTCGGCACTGATTATAAGAACAAAAAGTTTAAAACAATATAAAACAAGAAATGAATTGAACAAATATATCCATACAATTTGATGTTCTTTAATACCATGAAAGAAAGTAACAGATAATTCAATGGAATAAAGAAAAAAAAATGCACCACGTATTATGTTTAGAAAGCAGGTTATACAACAGTTTATGTTCAGAAAATACAGTCATGTTTTTTGTGACTCAATAAATAAATACAGATGCATAGAAGAAGGACTTGAAGGATAAAAGCTCAATGTTAATGTTTCTGCGTGGCTGGACTACTGGTAATTTCTTACTTTCTTATTTCTCCTGGGAAGTATTTTCTAAGTTTACTATAGTGGACATGCACTGCTAGTGTAATAAGCAGAATCCCAGTAAGTTCTGTAGTGGTGACTTAATAACCTACGGCCTAGAACAGGAATTCTTCCCTACCTCTCAAGAATCCAGTATGGACTTTGAGAGGGATGTCTAGAGAACCCTTTAACCTGTGTGCACAATGCTGTCTGTATGTGCAACGCTGCGTGCCTTTGTGTGCATTTGGAGAGGTGAAGAGTTTCACAGCTTTCACCTAGTCCTCAAGAGATCCATGATCAAAAATACGTTAAAACCACCAGTCCAGAATCTTTCAATTCAGGCATTTTGTACAGCTGAAAATGTCTTTATCTCAAGTGATACATTAAATTTGTACAACTCTCTCAAAAAACAAATTATGAAGTAAAAAACAGCTGGGTGTAACTTTTGACAAGCTCTCTCTCGAATGGTTGCTGCTATGCTTTCCAAGTAAGAATACTCTGTGTTTGAGACTAATGATTTTGGTGTTGTTTGCCAACCTCCTCTCCTGGCCCTCATAGCAGCACCAGAAATACAGCTCATGCCCTAGTCTCAGAATGGAGTTTGTTAGTCTCTGTTCTGGGCCCCTCTAGGGTGAGCAAACATACTCTAAGAGAATTTTACTGTCCTGACCGAAAACTCACTAGTAGTTAGAAAACAATGAACTCTTTTATGGAGATCAAAATATGTGCCATGTTTCATTAAATATCTTGCATTTGAGAGAAGGAGACTGTGGGCGACATGTTATTGTGACTGGCTTAAGGCCTCTACTTTATGTTCCTTGCAATCTTGACATTGTATACCTAAACCGTTTTTTTTTTTTTTTAAAGATTTTATTTATTTATTTGTCAGAGAGAGAGAGAGTGCGTGCACAGGCAGGGGGAGCGGCAGAGGGAGAGGGAGAAGCAGGCTCCCCGCTGAGCAGGGAGCTCGATGTGGGGCTCAATCCCAATACCCTGGGATCACGACCTGAGCCGAAGGCAGACACTTAACCAACTGAGCCACCCATGCGCCCCCCTAAACCGTTTTTGTAAGACAGAAATGATAGTGATATGTTTCCCATCCAAATATTATGGTCTATAAATCTAACACCCAGAAGTCACTTTTACTTACATAATGACTATTCCAAAATACTGATTCCATCTAGAAGTGCACAAAGAACCATACAAAATTCTCTCTGCACTGCTACCCCTAAAATCCATGATCTCTGTAGGAATATAGTCTTAAAAGTTGGGAGTCGCTATCAGGTATCTTGCTTTTTATGCTAGCTACTCTACCATGGTTCTGTACAAATATAATTAGTGTATTTGATTATTCCAGGTTTGAGATTGTAAATAAATTATTTAAACTTCATATGTTTACTAGTAAAAAATGGTTAATTACAACTCTGACAACATTAAAGAAAATTATAATTTTCACTTACTGAATCAAATAGATCTATATACAGTTTCTCTACCACTCCTCTTTTAAATTGTTTTCTTTTCCTGCTAGTTTACCAGGGTGGCATTGCTCTAGCAGTTACGTGCTCTAGCACTAAGAATTTTTCCTTATCTACTTGCTGAATTAGACTGGAACCAAATACAGGTAGACTTGTCTTTTTCTCAGTGTATCTGAGATGTGCAAAACCTGAGGCTCAGAGGTAGAAGGGAAGCCAGAAATATGGTTTGAGGAAGCAATCTGTGGTTGAACCACGTCTTTCTGCAGGATTTTCTTTTGTTTGCTCTTTTGGATTAGTGATAATAATACTTATTTGGTGATGTATAGAAGTCTATACTTTAAAAGCACATGCCAACAAATAATAATGATACATCTTTCTATATCCACATGGAAAATTTTAAATAGAAGTGGAAATGAATTACTAATCAGAAAAGTAACCTAAAAGTTTTATGCTGCTTCTGAAGATAGGATCCTTTGAACCAGGGACTTTATTAGGTGGGTATTTTTCAAACTTCAAAAGTTAATATTATATGTTAGACTCATAATAGATACTTGCTTCCCATTTTCTTTCTTTCTTTCTTTCTTTTTTGTTTTAAAGATTTTATTTATTTATTTGCCAGAGAGAGAGAGAGAGAGCGCACACAAGAGGGGGACTTCCCATTTTCAAACTGCATTCAACATTGTTTTCCTGTACTTGAAAATGTAACTTTCTCAGAGAGATAACACAGGTAAAAAGCAAGACAAATAAATGCATAAAATACACATAATAGTTTAATGGGAAACTATGGTCTGAAAATTTTAAACTTACTGTTCATGGAAATCCAGCATTGGTGGCTCAAATCGTATAGGTCTGCAATTACCCCGGTACAGAGATATACTGTAAGTAAAAACAAAAGAGTGTAAGAAACAATTCTTTAAAAAATATATACCCCAAAACTGAAGTCAGACACTTGAGTTTTGTCACAACAAAGTATCTTTAAGTGTAGCCTAATCTTCTATTGGGAATGTGCATTACTTTTCTTAATAGAGGAAATCAATAAATGTGTGTTTTTAAAATTAAAAAAAAAAAGGAGAGTACTTTTCCTATTCAAAGGTATATGAAAACAGAAAATGCTCAGGTAGACTCAATGTTGAAATTAATTTTTTGAAATAGTTGATAACAATATATCTTTATATGCTCACTTAGATTTTCTTTTTTGATACATGCACAATGAACAATAAATAGTCAACACAACTATACATACTTGGCAGACAATACAGTATACAGACAAAAACCACAATCACATTTTAACTAGAGTGGCAAAGGAACTAAACAAAAATGAATTTTGTGGGATAGAAACTTTTTTTTTTTTAAGATTTTATTTATTTATTTGACAGAGAGAGAGAGACAGACAGGGAGAGGGAACACAAGCAGGTGGAGTGGGAGAGGGAGAAGCAGGCTTCCTGCCGAGCAGCGATCCCGATGTGGGGCTGGATCCCAGGACCCTGGGATCATGACCTGAGCCAAAGGCAGACGCTTAACGACTGAGCCACCCAGGCGCCCCAGGGATAGAAACTTTTAAGAACTGAAATATCTTTTTCATCTGAGAGTTTAGAACACACTGATCTATTTGAGTATTATTTCTCACTATCCCACTTGATACTAGAACTTCTCACTAAAACCAATTTCTCAACAACAAGCCTAGTCGTTGCCATGACCTAACAATGATGTGACACAGAAATACCCTGGGAGGGTGGGGGGCTGTCCACATGCCTCAGGTCATCTGTTTAAGTACTGAGAAAGTCAGAAATTCAGTAAGCCACTGAAGTTTCTAAATAGTAGATGTTTATCTTTCTGTTGTATTTTAAGAAATGACATTAGAGCAAAACCATTCTGTAAAACTATTTCCATCAACACAATTCAGAAGAACACAGCTTCAAATGATATAGTAATTTAATTCAGGAAATACAGGACATACATTAGAAACAGGCAAGGACATTCAGAATATGTAGGAAATTTAGCTTTAACTCAGCTCTTTAAATAGCTTAGACTATATATTTATTAAAGATTTTTAAAATTTATTTATTTGACAGAGAGAGACAGCGACTGAGGGAACACAAGCAGGGGGAGTGGGAGAGGGAGAAGCAGGCTTCCCGTTGAGCAGGGAGCCCAATGTGGGGCTTGATCCCAGGACCCTGCGACCATGACCTGAGCCAAAGGCAGATGCTTAAGGACTGAGCCACCCAGGTGCCCCTAGCTTAGACTATTTAAAGATTAAATAGTCTGAGTAGTAGAATCGAAGCACTAAAAGTAATAGGATCTTAAGATGTTTTTAGCTTGATAATCCCTCTACATATGCTGAACAGAAAAAAGGAAAAACACAAACAAGGAGGAAAACAGCAAATATAAGATTCTACTTAATAAAGCATAAATCTAAAGACACTGGGACAAAGGCGGCACAGTTCCCCCAAGACAGGAGCCACTCAGCAAGAGGTACAGAATCTACTCCCTCTTGATTTCTGCTCTTCTTAGGCATTATATAACAAGGACACTCTCTGGCACCTTTAAAATAAGAGAAGCTGATTAGCTCATTAGTTTCAAGGGTATGAAACCCAAACAATAAAATCTTAATGCAATCAAGGGGGAAAAGGATAATGCATGAAGTAAATGTGTATAAGTCATTAATTCATATATATAAACACTACACTGACTGCATTAGATTAAGATACAGTTTTTTTCCCCCCTCACAGAACTGAGAATCTATTCCCCAAGTTGCACATGGAAATGTCTGAAGTGGCCAGGCAAGGTAAGAAAAAAAACAAAACCAAACCATATACATGGTGTTGATTCAGCACAAATATAACGGATGCAAGGGGGGCTGTCTAGTGGCTGGGGGTATGGAAACAAAGCAAAGAGCCTGCTCTCATTGCACTAACATCCCAATAGGGGAGACAAAAATAGAACATAGTAGGTAACAAGGGATAAATAAGGACAAACCAAATACAGTAGGAACAGAGAAGGTCTCTCTGAGGAAGGTCGTTTGAGCTGAGACCTGAATGGTGGAGATCTGGGGAGAGAAAGGAGATCTACTTGGCATGCTGAGGAGCAAGAAGGCTGAAGTGGCCAGAGTGACGGGAGGGAGGGGGAAGGGAGGGGCTGAGATCAGAGAAGTACAAAGGCCAAGTCTCCTTGCAGGAATCTGGGTTTTATTCTAAGTGTAACAAAAAGCCTCTATAGTGTCTTCCACAAGGGAGTAACATGATCTGACACATCTGAAAAGGTTAATTCTGGATGCTGTGTCAAGAACCGATTGTAGGAGTGCCAAAGTAGAAGCAGGGAGTCCTGCAGTAGTCCAGACAAGAGGGGATGGTGCAGTGGTCTAGGGGGATTACAAGGCAGGGTGGTGAGAAGTGGCTCTTTTCTGAATATATGTGGAAGCTAAAGGCAACAGGTCATGCTGATGGACTGATTTTGGAATGTGAAAGGAGAGAAATCAAGGATGACTTAATTCTAAAAATTTGGCCTGAGAAATTGGATACAGAGTCATGACATGGGAAGAGTGGGTTAGAGATGAGGAAGGATAGATGGGTTAGATGTTCAAGTGTATTTATTGTTTTAAACATTTAAATTTGAGATGTCTTATCTAGATGCGGTGTCTAGTAGGCAGCTGGATATACCTGGGTATTGCTTTCTATTAAAAAGTTACTGATTTTTGTGTACTGATCTTCTACCCCAAGTCACTTTGGCAATTCTTTTTTTTTTTTTTTTTAAAGATTTATTTATTTGAGGGGCACCTGGGTGGCTCAGATGGTTAAGCGTCTGCCTTCGGCTCAGGTCATGATCCCAGGGCCCTGGGATTGAGTCCCGCATCGGGCTCCCTGCTCCTTGGGAGCCTGCTTCTCCCTCTGCCTCTCTCTCTCTCTCTCTCTCTCTCTCTGTCTCTCATGAATAAATAAATAAAATCTTTAAAAAAAAAGATTTATTTATTTGAGAGAGAATGAGAGAGAGAGAGAGAGAGTGCACACGAGAGGGGGGAGGGTCAGAGGGAGAAGCAGACTCCCTGTTGAGCAGGGAGCCCGATGTGGGACTCGATCCCAGGACTCCAGGATCATGACCTGAGCTGAAGGCAGTCGCTTAACCAACTGAGCCACCCAGGCATCTCTGGCAAGTTAATTCTAACAGTTTGTCTATAGATACCTTTAGATTTTTCCAGCACTATATGTGCTGCCAAAATAATCAATACTTTGGGTTACCTCTGTAGATAAATCATCTGCAAGTAACAACAATTGTATTTCTTCCTTTTAAATCCCTAGACCTTGTTTTCATTTTTTATGCCTTGTCTGGGCTAAGACCTCCCAAAAAATGCTCCACAGAAGCAGTGTCCCGCAGTGTCCAACAATTGTTCTTTACAGATTTCTTACAAAATACGACAGAAGGACCAATGCATAAAAGATGATTCCCTCATAAATAAATGTGTATTTTCAAAACAATAGCAGATTTATGTCTAAGGAACAGTTCAGTATTTCAGTGGGTACAACACCAGTTGTCATAGGTATAAACTTATTTAAAAAACAAAACAACAAAAATTCAATAACAGCTATCATGTATCCACAGCTGTTTGCTACTATGCTTATTTTAAAAGGGGATGGCATTGTTTAGCATTTTAATAACAGAAACAAAGTTTGCAAATCTTTAATGTTGAAAAAGAAACTGGGGCAGAAGTAATGTGAAAAATGGTACTCTGCCAATTTCAAAGAAACAGAATCTGAGACATTATAATAGTATATTGAATGATTTTATGCTTTCCAGTGATTGTACTTGTTTGAAAGTCTCAAATATTTGTATTCTTATTATTTACTTGGGGATAAGGAGATGCAAAAAGACTATTTCCTGACTTCAAGCAAGGGAACGACTGGAAAGATACAAGAAATCTTGTGGGCCATGGTCTATGGTGCTTGGTGGACCGTCAGGTTAAAGTTCAGCAGGCAGCTCCCCAATAAAGCAAATAAAGGCTTCGTGGAGCTTTGGGAATTTTTTTAAACTAGGAAATTTTAAATGTTTTCCTAAAGGCAACTACTACCCAAACAAAAGGTACTCTTTGGCCCAGTATTTCTCAAAGAATGCTTTGTGGTCTACCTACACCTTAATCAGCTATAGAAACGCTTGTAGAAAAGCAGATTCCAGGGCCCTACCACCATAATGCGATTCCTTACATCTAGTCTGAAGCCCAGTGTTTCACATATTCGAGAAATACTTTTGCCATCTTGATCCACAATAAGCACTGCAAGCAGAAATAAGAGGGGACAAAAGTACCTTAACAAAACTTTCAAAGTCATCAATAGTTTAAAATAGTTTCTAATATGATTTTTATTAGAGACAGCTAAAAAAAAACAGTGACTTGAGAGAAATTATATAGATTATACATATTAGCTTAAATTCGCATTTCTCTAAGGACTAATAATGTTGAACATCATTTAATTTATTTACAGTCCAACTAGAAATCTTCTTTCATAAAGTGTCTATTCAAAGTTTTTATATTGGGATGTTTGTCTTACTGAGTTGTAAGAGTTCTTTACAGATTCTAGATACATGTCCCTTATCAAATATATGTACTGTGACTATCTTCTCCCTGTTCCTCCTTTTCCTATTACAAATGGTGTCTTTTGGGGAGTGATGTCATTGAGATGGTGATATAGGTTGTTGCTAACTTCAGTCCCCTTCAGAAGAAGATCAATTAGCAACTATCCACGGACAAGAAACTGTTGTGAAAATTCCAGAACACAGGGGTGAGGATGAAGAACCCTCCCGGACCACAGAGACTGAAGAGGACAGTGCATCAGGAAGGTAAGAGGAGTGGCTACACTCTGATCACATCACCTCTCCAAGGCAGGCACAGAGCCACAGTAAAAGGGTCTCCTGGGCCTACAGTGTCTCCAGAGGAAAAGAGACCAAAGTGGACATCCAGCTCCCTCAGTGTAATGGGTTGCTTCCCAGAAGGCCCACTCAGGTCTTGTCACAAGAAAGAGGACTTGACCACTGGAGATCATGCTGGGATCCAGGGGAGGACAGGATATACAGCAACCAGCACTTGGCAGACCACCCTCCTCCTTGCAACAAAACCCAAGTGGAGATCTTAGACAGTGGCTGTGCCCATCTGCAAAGTTAAGCTAATGGCCCTGTCTGGCCAGGGATCTTAGTGGACCATGCCACATGATTTGGGTCCCCACCCAATGAGCTGTACCAGCCCCAAGCCTGTTCTACAGCCTCACCAGGGCTGGGAAGCACATTAAAAGACCTGCCTAGGATTGAATATAACCTCCAGCCCCACCCAACCAGTAAGCATAACTAGAACAACTGGGAAGCTGCATAGCTCAACCTGTAGCCCTGTTTAAAATGGCACTTGGGCGGAAAACTCAGCCAGTGGCTCAGCTCACCTGTAGAGGTGAGCTGGTGGTCCCGTCTGGCCAGGGAGCTTCGTGGGCAGCTTTGCTAGATTCAGGTCCCCAGCCATCAAGTCATAATGGTTATGGAGCCTGTTTTCTGGCCTCATCTGGGCAGGGAAGCAAATTCATAGTCTCGCCTAACTGCTGAGTATAGCACCCAGTCCTGCCCAACTTAGAAGCATAAGCAGAAAATGCAGGCACTGTGAAGTCTCTGTTCCAGCTGTGCATGGACAGGGAACCAAGTCGGTAGGTCTACCCAACTGTTCTCAGCCAGTGGCAACCCTGCTGACATCAGAGGTCCACTAACATCCTTGGCCAAACAGAGACCTGGATAGTAAGCCCCACTTGCCCATGGACACGATCAGCTGATTCATCAAGAACCCCAAGTTAAGTTGACTAAAGAACTGTCTCTGCAAGGACACAAAGACAATTAAACAAAATTTTTAAAAAATGCATGAATGAAATGAAAAGTTCAACAAAGAAAGAGGACTCCTTTTAAATGAGTTATATTTAATATATAAAAACAACCAAAAACAACCAGGTGTTTGTAAAACAACAACCAAACAGAAATCCTAGAGGTGAAGAATATACAATGACTAGACTGAAGAATTCAATGCAGAGCTTCAACAAAAGATCTGACCAATCAAAAGAAAGAATCAATGAACTGAAAGGTCATTTGAAATTATCCAACAAGAGGAGCAAAAAGAAAACAGAAGGAGAAAAAGAAAGCATGCTGGATTTATGGAATAACTTTAAGAGAAACAATATATAGTTGATCCTTAAACAACATGGGTTTCAACTGCATGGGTCCACTTATATGTGGATTTTTTACAGTATACTACTTTAAATGTATTTTCTCTTCCTTAAGGTTTTCTGAAAAATATTTTTTCTAGCTTACTTTATTGTAAGAATACAGCACATAATACACAAAACATACAACATATATGTTAATTAACTGTTCATGTTATCAGTAAGGCTTCCAGTCAACATTAGGCTATCACTAGTTTTTAGAAAGTCAAAATTGTATGTGGATTTTCAAATGCACAGGGGGTTGGTGCCCCTAACCCCCACATGGTTCAAGGGTCAATTATAGTTTTCAGTGTATGGATTTCAAAGTTTTTTTCATAAATTTATCCTCAAGTATGTAACATCTTTTGAGGCTACTATAAATGGCATTTTTCTGTAACATTTTACTTTTGCACTTTTTTTTTTTAAGATTTTTATTTATTTGAGAGAGGGAGAGCAAGTATGAGAGTGGAGTGAGGGGCAGAGGGAGAAGCAGATTCCCTGCTGAGCGGGGAGCCCGATGTGGGTCTCAATCCCAGGACTCCAGATCATGACCTGAGCTGAAGGCACTTAACCAACTGAGCCACCCAGGTGCCCTACTTTTGCACCTATAATACAGAAATAGAATTGACTATATACTTTTCAATCTTACTAAATTCACTTATTCTCATTGCTTTTTTGGGTATTTCTTTAGGATCTTCTATACAATCATGTTATTTGTAGACAAACACCTTTCTATTCTTCCTTCCCAAACGATGCCTCTTATTTCTATTTTTTGTACTGACCAGCACATCCAGTACAATATTGAGTAGAAGTGATGAAAGTGGATATCCCTGTCTTGCTCTCAGTAGAAAGAAAGCATTCAATCTTTTACCATAAGTATCATGCTGGCTTTTTTTCCATAGATGCTCTTTATCAGACTGAGGAAATTCTATTTCTAGTCGGCTGAGTGTTTTAAATCATGAAGAGATGTTGAATTCTGTCACACGCTTCCATTTCAATTTCTCAAATTATTAATGATTTCTAATTCTGCTATGTCAAAGAACATAATCTGTGATTGCTGGGTGCAGTGTTTAATAAATATCTACAAAGACTTAGGACTGTTGTATCTTCATGATGAATTCTCTCTTTTATAATGATAAAATGTCTCTCTTTACCTCTGATAATATTCCCTGTCCTAAAGTCTAATTGGTCTGATAGTGTTATTCCCCACCCCATCTTTTTACTTTTAACTTACCTGAATTTTTTATACTCAAAGTACATTTCTTTAAAATCAAATCTCCCTGACCAACAGGGAGAAAATATTGGCAACTCAGGACTACTACCTCTAATAAGAAAGGGTTTAAAATGGAAGAAATAAAGATCAAAGGTCCTATGGAAAAATATGTAGAATAAGCACAGACAGACAATATCAAAGGATAAATATAAACATGGCATAAAATATGCAGAAAGATATACCTCACTCAACTAGAGAAAGACAAACTAAAACTATATGATGACAGAATTTCTGATCTATTAGATTGACAAAAATTAAAAAGTATAACATATTCTGTAGGAAAACAGTGACTCTAATTCACTGATGAGGGGTATGCAAATTGGCACAGCTCTTGAAAGAGAATTTGGCAACACTAACAAAACTACATATGCATTTACCTTTTGACTCACCACTCCCATGTCTAGGAATTTACCCTAACCATGTACTTTTAACAATACAAATTACATATGCACTTATCTTTTGACTCAGAAATCCTATTTGTAAGAATCTGTTCTGCAGATAACTTTCAAAAATATGAAAATACATATACACAAGGCTATTCTTTGAAGCACTGTTTGCAACTGCAAAATACTAGAAACCAATTGCTCATATGTAATCCACATCCACATAATATGGTTATGTTGTAATCCATAAAAATAATGAGAAAGGTCTCTATAGGACATATTTTTAAGTTGATCAAATGAATAAAAAAGCCTATACTATGCTTCCTTTTGCAGAAGAGAGGTATAAAAAAATCCACATGTTTGACACTTTTATACAGATTTGATTTTTTGAATTCTACTGTTTCATATATTTAAAATGAGTGAGTCTTTAAAATAGAGGTTAAAAAGAATCTCAACTGGAAAAAAAAAACCAAAACCAGAAACCAAAGAGCCAAACTTTCTTCGGAATGAACATAACCACAATGCAGATGAGGGTGGGGGAAGGATGGAGTGGAGAAGGATGGAGAGAAAGGTGAAGAACACAACACATGTCAATTCTGAGTAAAATATTTTGAACATATACATTCAAACTGAACAAAATAATAAATTCTAAACACTGCACTTCCAACTAGTAGGTTTGTTTTTCATGGTGGTATGAGTTAACCAATCTTAAACAAATTTATTTGTATTCTAGTATTGAGCAATCAAGTCTATATTCTGTGGATAACTGGAGCCAGATTTCTCATTGCCGGAGAATATACAGAAACAAAAAGGGGAAGGGCAGAACACCACTGTGGTGCTATATTAAAACTGGAGTTATCAGTAACAACTCATGGTTTTTAATATACATAGATACAGAAATGTATGCACAGAAACATTCTTCCTAACTCTAACAAGGTCTAGAGACAATGACACCTCAGTTGCAACGATTCCCCAGCAGCAATGAGTACACACAGCATACAGATCTTAGCTTGTAAATACCCTCCACTAAAATGAAGCACAAGTCTCTGAAGGAGTGGGATGTTCCAGGGCTGTGGCAGGAATATTATGGAATAAGCCTGGAACATCTTGATGTTTCAGAAAGTAAGGAAGTGTTCAATGAACAGGGACATGTGAAAATCATACAGAATAGCCCCAAACATATATGGTCAACTGATTTATAATGACAGTGCTAAGGAAATTCAATTGGAAAAAGACAGTTTTTGCAACAAATGGTGGTGAAATAATTGGATATCTATACAGATAAAAATGAACTTCGACTTTTACCTTACAGCTTCCTTGCATTAGAATGTCAACAACAAACAAAAAACAGGAAAAAAGAATTAAAAAAAAAATCACTAGAGCAGTAATTTCCAGGCAGACTCACCAGTGGTTGCTGTAACTAGTGAGTTTGATGCCAAACAGCATATTTACATGGTTTCAAGGTACTCCTTTGCAAGGTATTTATGAATTACAAAGGAAAAATGGAATAAATAGACATCTTGTGCCTCCTGATAATCAGATGAACTGAGCAGGACACAAATTTAAGTGATACTCCTGCCAAAAATGCATAATCTAAAATGAACAATGAGAAAACCCAAACTAGGATGCTGGCCTCTCCTTTTAAAATCAATAGCCTCTACTTAAAAAAAAAAAAAAAAAATGTCAAGGTCATAAAAAAGACAAATCAACTGTTTCACATTAAAGTTGAGACTAAACAGGCATGAAAATTAAATATGACTGATACCAGCCTGAGGCTTGGACCAAAATTTCTTTTCTTTTTTAAAATAAAAATTGTCCTTAGGGGTGCCTGGGTAGCTCAGTCGGTTAAGCAACTGCCTTTGGTTCAGGTCATGATCCCAGCGTCCTGGGATTGAGCCCCACATTGGGCTCTCTGCTCAGTGGAAAGCCTGCTTCTCCCTCTCCCTCTGCTGCTACCCCTGCTTGTGTGTGCTTTTTTTCTGTCAAATAAACAAAATCTTTAAAAAATAAAAATAAAAAAATAAAAATTGTCCCAACAACGGGACAATTGACAAATTAAAATAAAGTTTATAGATTAAATGATACTATGTGTGTCAGTGTTAATTTACTGATTTTGATACATATTCTCTGCTTTTATAAAATTATGTCCCTCTTTATGAGAAATATACACTGAAGTTTTTAGGAGTAAAGGAGCAACTATAACTGATTTTCAAAAAATTCAGAAAAATAATTACATATACATTATATGTATATATAGAAGGACAGATAGAAGGGAGGGAAGAAAAAGGAAGGAGAGAAGAGGTAGAGAGAAAGATAATAAATGATAAAGTAAATGCAAAATGGTAAGTAAGGAGGAACACAGGTCAAAGGTATATGGGAATTCTTTGTACTATTTTTGCACTTTTTCTCTAAACTAAAATTATTATAAAACAAAAGGTAAAAAAAGTAAATGTAATTTGAAAACTAAAGTACATTTCTTATAGACAGCATATGCTTGGATCTTTCTTTCTTAATACAGTCTGACAACTGTTTTGAAACTGTTCACATTTATTCTAATTTTTGATATAGTTGATTTCAGTCTACCATCTTGCTATTTGTTTTCTATTTTTTCCATCTGCTTTTTATTCCTTTTGTCTTCTTTATCTGCCTTCCTTCAGATCAAGTATTCTTTTCGTATTCCACTTTATATCCATGACTGCTTTATCTGTTAGATCTCTTTGGGTTTTTCTTTTTAAATGATTTTAATATATCTTCCAGTATTTGTTTCATCTTATCACAGCCTAACTCCAAATAATATTATACCACTTTACATATATGTAAGAACTTTACAACTCAGTTTTCCCTCCTCTTGTCCTTTGTGCTATCATCATACATGTAATGTATACAAGTTACCAATTCCATAAAACATTGTAATTATTTTTGTTTTTAAAAGTCAATTATCTCAAAAATTTTTTTAATGAGAAAACATGTCTTTCATATTTATTCACATATTTTCACCTTTTTGATGATCTTCATTATTGTGTCTAGAGCCGTGTTTTCATCTGTAATGGTTATACCTTCAGAATTTAAAGGAACTGCCTTAGCATTTCTTAGAGTGACACACGTTCTTAGCTTTTGTCTGGAAGTGTATTTGTGGAGGATATTTCTGCTGGATATAATATCCTGGGTTGACAGTTTTTTCTTTTGCTATTTTAAAGATGCCATTTTGCTGATTTTGGGTTTGCACTGTCTTTGATGAAGAGCCAGCAGTCATTCTTAGCTTTTGTATCCCTACGTGTAATTTATTTCTTCCTGGCTGCTTTTCAATTTCTCACTGGTTTTCAGCAACTGGAATATTATGTGATTTGGTGTGGTTTTCTTCGTGTTACTTGTGCACTGGGTTTACTGAAGTTCTTCAACAGCCCTCCCCCGCCCCCCAATTCCCGGAACTTAATTACACCTGTGTTAAATTGCTTGCCATTGTACCATAAAGTCACCAAGGGTTTGTTTATTCTTTTTCCATTTTTTTTCTTCCTGTGCTTCAGTTTGGGTTACTTCCATCACTATGTCTTCAAATTCACTCTTTCTTTTGTAATGTCTATGTTGTTATTAATCCTACTCAGTGAAATTTTCACTTCAGAAACTGTATTTTTCAGCTCTAGAGCTTCCATTTTGTTTTTTTATAACGTCCATTTTTCCTTCGTTATATTCATGTTTTCCTGTAAATCACTGAACATGTATAATGGATGTACTAAATTCCCTGTGTGCTACTTCCACCATCTGTCATTTCTAGACGTTTCTATTTTCTTCTTGGTTATGGGTCCATTTATCGGTTCTCTACATGTTCAATAATCTTTGATAAAAAGATTATTTCTATTACATTATTACTATTTTAAGTTACTTTCATTTCCATATGAATTTCAGAATTAGCTAGATTGTAGGCAATTTCTACCAAAAAAAAAGACTGTGGGGATTTTGATTTGGATTGTATTGAAATATATAGATCAATTTGGAGAGAACTGACACCTTAATACTGATTCTTCTTATCCATGAAGACAGTATTCTCTCTCCGCTTATTTGGGTTTTCTTTACTTACTCTTGGTAATGTTTGGAGATTTCAGTGTACGGGTCTTGCACATCTTTGGTTAGACTTATCCCTAGGTTCACTGACTGCCAAATCTACCCAGAGTAGGCTTTGCCTAGGAAGCTGGGGCATATGAGGCCTGTCACTCAGCTGCTGAGCACACTGAAAGAGCTCTCTAGGACACAGAGCTGTGTAGGAAAAGGGGACTGTTCTTTTCACCAGCTGCCCATTCTGATGCCCATACTTGGAAAGGGTGGCAGGAGGGGAGACAAACATCACCTGATTGCCACCAGCCACTCAAAATAAGCCTCTACAGCATGGAGCCTATGGAAAATGAGATCTGTCAATGTTCTCTGTCTGCCACATCCAACTGGAATAGCTGTCCAATCCCAGTGAGCTGGGGGAGATGGGAACATCCACTTGTCTGCCAAGCCCACCAAAATAGTTTTTATTATGAAAGGCAGAACTATGGGGGTGATGGGTGCAGTCTCTAGCTTTGAATGCTATGACCTTCCACACTATTCTTACCAGGTATACATTTTGTTGAATAAATATTTCTCAATTCATTTTAAGTCCTTTGAACAATCTCCAGATACTCTGTCTTTGCTAATTTTAATCATCCAAATGCTTCTTACGGGGAGAAGTCCCCAAGCCCCTCACATCATTTCAGAAATCTCAATTCTGTCACACTTGTATTTAAGGTGAGAATAACGTGATGCTTTAAAAAAATAAGTGAAGCAAACTGGCCTACTCAAAGGAGCTTACCAACATCTGCTTCTGTGGTTTAATGCAAAGTTAGTCCTATCTTTACTTATGCTCACTTCTGGTAAGTTGACTTCTTATCATCAACTTGATACAGTCTTCAAGATTTATGCAAAGTACTTTTTTTTTTTTTTTTGCATATTTGTCACTTCATGTGCAGTTAAAATCTCCAGAGCTAGAAACTAAATCAAAGTACAAACCAAAATGAAATCTTAAAAAACAGCTTAAGGACATTTCCTTTAGCTTTTTCACAAAATTTAAAACAGGGTAATTATTGAAACTGTAAATATTAGCAGATTTTATCTTCCATTAAAATATTACCAAGTTTTGGATCTAACTACAATCTTCTAGATGCTATGGCTACTAAAGGCAACCAAAATAGTTGTACTTAATAACAAGCAAATTATACAGTCAATTAAAGAATCCCAATACCACCTTAATTTGAAAAGTAATTCCCAGCCAAATATTTTTGGCCTATTTCCCAGAGATACCAAGAAACTTAAAACTAGAAGTATCTGGTTCTTCTTATGAACATTAAGCATATACACACACAGATACACACATATATCCTTCTCACCTAGCTGTATACACTTTTTCAGCTCTTATAACAACAATAACAACAGTAGTGTTTTGTTTCCAACCCAAGAGCTCTGCATTAGCTGTTCCTCTGTCTGAAATGCTCTTCCCTAAGACTTTTACCAGCTAAGTTTAAAAACCATTTCAGAAAAACCTTCCTTAACATCCAGTCTAATGAAGCAATGGAGTCCTGTCTATTTCAGACTACTCTCTAGCTGAGTTTATTTATTTAGTGGCTTACTGTCTGTTTTCCCCATTCGAACAGATGTTCCACACCAGGGTAGGAGTCTTAGACTATCTTGTCCATCCAGCACAGTAGCAGTTTTAAAATATGTGCACAGATTCTCTGATACTCCTCTCTTCAAGAGATGGAGCTTAATTCCCCTAGCCTTGGGGGTGACTTTTTATGAATGGAATATGGCAGAAATGATGGTGTGTGACTCTAAGGCTCCATTACAAAAGACACTGTGGCTTCCTCCTTACTTTCTCTTGCATCACCTGGTCTGGGGTCACCAGCTGTCGTGATGGGGCAACACTCAAAGCAGCCCTATGGATGGTTCCACATGGTGAATGACTAGGGCCTCTTGCCAACAGCCATCAAAAACTAAGGCTTTTTGCCAAGAGTTATATGAGTGAGCCATCCTGAAGAGGATCTAGCAGGCCCAGGCCTTCAGATGTGGGTTGATACCTGAACTGTCAACTCAGGAGGGATCCTGAGCCACAACTACTTCACTAAGGTGCTCCCAAATTTCTCACTCCCAGAAACAGGAAGATGATACATGCTTGCTGTCTGAAGCTGCTAGGTTTGGGGGTAGTTTATTACATGATAAGAGATAACAAATACAATTACTAAGTCACCAGTTCTTACAACAAAGCCCGGCATACAGGAAGATCCCAGCAAATGTTTGCTGAATGACTAAGCAAATAAATTATTAAACACCCACAACTTATATTCATATAACATTTTAAAGTTTGCAAACTAGAGTTGCCCAAATAAATCTTTTCATTTGATCTTCACAACCTTATATAAATGCATAACCTTATATCATACATATCAGGCAGAGAAATAATCTTCCCCAGTTTGCAAATGAAAGTCATACTCTGAGCAGTTAAGTAGTTGCTTTCAAGGCCCCACAGATGGTAAACAGAGAACTCAACTCAGGACTTTTGATTCCTAATCTTCCACCACAGGGCTCCACAATCTTAGGAAACGTCAACCATAAAAGATGACCTCATGTCACAAAATATTAAATCAGTACTGGTATTTATTATAATATAATAATATAAAAACACTGATGGAACACTATATGCACATCCTCCACCATTCTACCATAGAGCCAACACATGATTTTTAAACAAAATGTTATCATGTAATTGATAACCATATTAAAACAAACCAGAAGGGGTGAGCCAGAACGAAGGAGAGGAATAGGAAAAAAGAGTATCCTGGAAAATTGTGTTTTCCATGGTTTTACTTCCCACAATTCTGAGGTCAGGAAAGCAGCAGTTCACTCCCCTGCAGATTGTCCTGAAAGCCCTTGGAGCCAAGCCTGTCCCAAAACTAACGCAGATGATAAGATGATAAGGGTAGGTGGTGAGGGGGAAGGGGGAGAGGAAAAGGCAGGAGAGAAAGAAATGGTAGCCAGAGGCTAGCATCTACCATTATACTGCCATACAATCCACTAGCTACAGAATCATTCTATTAGCGGAACTTTTCATGATACAGATTTCCCTGGGGTAGGTTAAGTTTCACTTACAGACTGAGAGTTTTGACCCAAGAGATCATGTTCAGGAATTTTAGGAAAAGATGGGGCTGAATCTATTGGCTTACTAATAAAGCCAGGAGACAGGCAGCATGTGATTATACAACTTGGGAGCACAAACTGAGAAACTGATGCAGAAATGACTAGAGAAGTTCAAAAGACAAAGCGTCCCTCCCAGCAATCTAATGCTCAGTGGACAGTGGCCACGCCCCAAGGAGAGAGACTGGTAGAGGCAGCAGGCTCCAGAGGTGGAGACCAGGCTCTGGAGTCAGAAGCCAGCCTTCACCTCAGCTATGACTTGGGCCTTGTGGATCGTTTTGATGATGCAAGTGAAGCGCATACCTGTGTCTTATGTACCTTGATCCCTACAACCCTTTATAACATCCTTTTCAAGTGTGCTGCTTTCTTCCACAAAGTAGGTTGTGTTTTAACACTTTAACACCTCACTTTTACAACCTCATTAGAAGGGATGTCTTCATTGCCCTTCAAGATGCCTGAAGGCAGAGGCTATGCACCCAGTCCCAGCACTGAGCAGATACTTTCAGAAACTTCATGGAATGCTGGCTAAAAAAGAAAATCCAGGGAATACAGAAGAACTGCATACTTGCTATGCAAATAGAGTGAACACAACACAGGACTGGTAATCAGAAGATGATGAATTCTAACTGAAACTTTGCCACTTTAACCATGAGCATATTCCTTGGTTCCAAGGGTCTCAGCTTCCTTGTGTGTCAAACATGGGGCTCAATAAGACCACCTATCAGGGTCTCCTGTACTTAGAATCCTCTGTAATCATGTAACTTTGATCTTAGTCAAATTTTGAAGCCCAAACCCAAACGCTGACATTTTTAGAGAACAGCTTGTTTTTAAAACTGAAAAAAATTAGAATTTGTTGTTCTACAACTACACATTTGATTTACAACTTTTGTTGTTACACAACTGCACACTTATATTTTCATTCATATTTTATTTTACATATGCATTTTCATTAAAGTTATTCTTACTCAAATGAGAGCTCTGGCAGTGTTTACTTTGTGCAGCACATATTAAAAAAAAACCAGCTAAATGTGTGCAAGCTAGGTTCTGATCATGTGCTTGGTAAGTATGGAGGCTGTATTTGCTTTTTCCATGTCACACATGTTTTAAAAAGACTTATTAAGGGTAATTCACAAATATAGTCCTTTGGGTTTTTTTAGTTGATATGAGGCTCAAAATCTAAATTTAGACCTGTATATTGTTATGGAATGAACTGTATTCCCCCCAAAATCACATGTTGATGCCCTAACCCCCAATGTGATAAGCTTTGAGAGGTAATTCGGTTTAGAGAAGGTCACAAGAATGAGGCCTTCATGATAGTGTTAGTGCCTTTAAAAGAAATGACACCAGAGAGCTTGTTTCCACTCTCCCTCTTTGCCATCTGAGGATAAAAGGGAGACAGCAGCCATCTGTAAGCCAAGGACTGAGCCTTCATTGGGGAACCAATCTGCCGGCACCTTGATCTTGGACTTCCCGGCCTCCAAAACTGTGAAAAATAAATGTTGTTTAAGCCACTCAGTCTATGTGGTATTTTGTGACAGCAGTCTGAGCTAAAACATATGTTTAGTACCTAATCCAGTCTCATACCCATAGGGTATGCATACCAATTTGAACCCAGTAGTTTACTGAATTCATGATCTTGGTCAAATTTAAAAAAAAAAAAAAAAAAAGCGAAGTGTGATGGCTTTAAAACATATCTGCAACACTCTGCCATAGGTAGGTAGGGGTCATTCCCCTCACCCTATTCCCCATCCCCAAATCTTCCCCCACTCTCCCATGCCTTGAATCAAGACCAACCTAAGTGACTGGCTGAACAGCAGCAGCTGACAGAGGTAACGCTACATAACTTCAGAGGGAAGGTCAAAAAAAGTGATACAGCTTCTACTGGTTCTCTTTGGGATGTTCACTCTTGAAATCCAGCTATCATGCTGTGAGGCAGCCCAAACAAGCCTCTGTGAAAAGACCACACAGAAGGGCCCACATGTAGGCACTCTAGGTGACAGCCCAGCTGAAGTTCCAGGTAACAAGCACATCAGCATGCGAGTGAACATGCCTCCAGCTCTGGAGTCTCCCCAGCTGAGGCCTCGATCATCATGGAGCAGAGACAAGCTGTCTCTGCTGTGCTCTGTCTAAACTCCAGGCTTACAGTCTGACGGCATAATAATATGATTGCTTTATGCCAGTAAGCTGGGGTAGTTTGTTAGGCAGATGTGGATCACAGATAAGTGGAACATGAAATCAGAATATAATTACGTATTGATGTAAATTCTTCATTATACTAGGAAAATAACTTAAAGCCAAATCTTGATCATGGATGAATAACATCATCTTCATAAATGTAGCCAATATAATTTCATAGCTGATTTCCTAACTGCTGGAATAAAGCAACAAGGAAGAAGCATAAGATAATAGGTGTGCTTTTCTTCCCACTAGCTTAGCTCTAGAGGAGTCAGAGTTCTAGGGTTCTCAGATGGTCTAGCCAAGGTGGCATCAGGCTAGACGTATTGTGTTCTGGAAATAATCCACCCCAGTCCCAAAAATATTTGGGAAGGGTAGAGGGATGGAAGGGTGGCATTATGTATTTGGCATTTTGTATTACTAATACAAAAGCAGAGAAGTCTACATCTTACTGTTGGCAGGGGGTATGTCTTTTGGGTAGGGTTCATGGGTAAAGCAGGTCTCAACAGAGCATATAAAATTAGGCAGACAGAAAAATGGGGAAGTAGGGCCATGTTACTGCAGATCCGAAAAGAGTGAAAAGAGCAAAACCAGTGAATACTGAAGGAATTTCATTATTGTATTTATGAATTAAGTTTTAAGTTCTTTTTTAAGACATTAAGTTTTAATTGTCTTCATCTGAATATGCGCTACCTCTCTCTCAAAATAAAGTCCTTTGCTGATGCAATCTGCGTTTCAATAGCCTGAGGACATTCAAGGATATCTAATTCATAGCTCTCATTCTCCTTTAAATACCAGCTGCAGACCCTCACTGGGTACGGAAAGGTTATCAGGATAGTAACTTTCTTTTATATTGTCTACCTTTAGATGTGAGAAGCTACCAAAAGACCAAAGAATTTGGATGTGAGGAAGACATCTTCAAATTCACACGCATGTACATATTTTCATAATACCTGAGGGTAAAACAACTCCCTTGTTTGTTATCACAGAGAAGCTGTGTTCAAAAGGGGTCTCTTTCAGTCACAAGATTGGGTTTCACTGCTCTGAATTCCTCCCCCCAGGGCCTGCAGGCAGACACCTTGTAGTAACTGAGGGCAGGAATAGTCAGTCCATAAAAGGCAGCAATAACGATGAGAAGTTACTGGGGAGTTACAAAGCTAATCCTCCCCGGACATGATGGGGGGAAAGGCTACACAATACATCACATGCAAATTCAGATCCAACCTGGTTTTCCATACTTGAAATACATGATATAATGTGATTTATAACTTGCTTTTCCCTCTTCACCAAAAAAGTTGGTGCAAGAGAAGGACAGCATTGCTGGAATCCCCCAAAAGGAACTGAAATTATGTTAGTATCTTATAAATACATAAAATTTTATATGCTATAAAAATATATATATATTCCTTCCTTACCTTTTCTGTTGATACGAACTGAGTCCAAGTGTTGTCTCAGTCTGTGAAAGGAAGAAAACAATGAAAATACTGAGAACAAACCTTTTACTAGAGACATACAGAACATCCAAAATATACTGCAGTTTCAACTTTGATCTTATACTCACTTAGATTTTCAGGTTAAACCCAATCCTTAAATCATAGGAAATGATGTGTCACATTATGTAATTCAAATGAGAGAATAATTTGGGATTAAATTTTAAACACACATGAATACAAAGTAATGTGGTTGATTTTTAAAAGTCTGTCAAACCAATACATCCTGTGAGAAGAGTCCTCTTTACAATCACCTGGTGAGGCTACTTGTGCCTCTCACCGCTCACTGCTTACCAACTGTGTGGCAGGTGCTGGTGCGTAACAGTTCCTGCCACCAGGGAACTCAAGGTTGTGGGGGCAGAGCAAGAGGGAGACAGCCTTTTAAAACTAAAGAAATACAGGGGCGCCTGGGTGGCTCAGTCGGTTAAGCATCTGCCTTCGGCTCAGGTCATGATCCCAGGGTCCTAGGCTTGAGCCCCGCATCGGGCTCCCTGTTCCGCGGGGAGCCTGCTTCTCCCTTTCCCTCTCCCCCTGTGCTCGCTCTCTCTCTCAAATAAATAAAATCTTAAAAAAACACCTAAATAAATATGAAAGAACTATGAAAATGTTGGAAAGGTGCTGTGAAAGAGAATAAATAGGTGATGTGCTTCAATATGTCATGAGGGAAGGCCTGTCTGAAGAGATCACATCGACGCGGAATGTGATCAAGTGTAAAAAAGCTGTGTGTGGAAACAGGGCTGTGTGGTGGTGGAAAAAACAACATGCACACAGGTCCAACTTCAGGAAAGAGCCTGGGTATTCAAGAAACAGGTCTATTTGGATGGAGGTCAGAGGGATGGGGGAAGAAAAGTAGAAATGAGGTTGGAGTGTTGGGCGGGGGCTAGACTATGTTATGTCCTGGTAAGAAGCCACGGGTAACAAGTTTGGAATGTGCTCTACTCTAAATGCAGTACAAGGGGTCTGAAGGAGTAAGAGCGACAGAGACAGACATGGTCTGATTTAACTTTAAAGACACTATTCTGGTGGCAGTGTAGAAAGGATGGATGAGAGGAGAACAAGACAGAAAGCAAGAAACTGGTTACAATTGAGGAAGATAAGTTCTTAATAATATGTGAGAAAATGCCAAAACTCTAAGGAATACCATCAGTGAACTTATCCCAAAAGGTTAGCTTCTATGTGGTAATTAGAAAAAGCAGTAGAGTTGTGGCATTATTTTTCCCATTAGTGTATATTATTTTGGAGACTGTATATGGAAGAAATATGGCAAATGTGGGAAAATAATCCTTATTGTTTGAAAGTGAAAGCTTGGGTGAAGGTGAAGTGTCAGGATGTCTGTAATTTTCTTTAAAATGTTTTAGCAATATGACTTGCATGTGTATGGAAGTATGTGTGTGTATAAAGCAAATATGACAAAATGTTAATCTATCTCAGTGGTAGATAAATGGGTATTTATTCTCAACTCTTCTTATTTTCTGTGCTTAAAAATACGTTTAACTTTTCATTATGAGGAAATTTTTTAAAGTATTTATTTGAGAGAGAGAGCAAGAGAGAGAGAACGCACAAACAGGGGAGAGGGGCAGAGGGAGAGGGAGAAGCAGGCTCCCCGCTGAGCAGGGAGCCTGGACACAGGGCTCAATCCCAGGACCCTGAGATCATGACCTGAGCTGAAGGCAGATGCGTAACCGACTGAGCCTCCCAGGAGCTCCCCAAATTTTTCATTATGGGAGAAAATCTTTGCAAATTATATATCTGATAAAGGGTTAATGTACAAATATATAAAGAACCACTATAATTCAACCTTGCTATTGATAAACAGCAAATAAACAAACCTGATTAAAAAATGGGTGGGGGGCAGCCTGGGCAGCTTAGTCGGTTAAATGCCTCTTGGTTTCGGCTCAGGTCATGATCTCAGTGTCCTGAGATCAAGACCCGCGTTGTACACCACTCAGTGTGGTGTCTGCCAGAGATTCTCTCTCTCCCTCTCTCTCTCTGCCCTTCCCCTGCTTGCATGCTTGCTCTCTCTCTAAAATAAATAAATAAATCTTTAAAAAAGGGGGGTGGTGAACGCCTTGATAGGCATTTCTCCAAAGAAGATATTCAAATGGCCAATGGGCCCATGAAAAAGATGCTCAGTATCACTAATTATTAGGGAAATGCAAAGCAAAACTACAATGAGATACCACCTCACTCCCATCAGAATAGCTACAATCAAAAAACCAGAAAATAACAAGCGCTGGTAAGGTTGTGGAGAAATTGCTATTCTTGTGCACTGTTAATGGAAATGTAAAATGTGGTGCTGTGGTGGAAAATGGTATGGTGGTTCCTCAAAGAATTAAACATAGAATTACCACATGATCCAGCAATTCCACTTCTGGGCATATACCCAAAAGAACTGAAAGCAGGAAGCAGGGACTCAAATACGTGGACATCCATGTTCATAGCAGCATGGTCCATAGCAGTGTGGAGGTAATACAGGTGTCTACCAATGGATAAATGGACAAACAAAATGTGGTTTATATGTACAAAAGAGCATTATTCGGCCTTAAATAAAGGAAGAGAATTCTGACATATGCTACAACATGGATGAACCTCGGAAACAAAGTCTATACTAAGTGAAATAAACTGGTCACAAAAGGACAAATACTACATGATCCTATTTATACGAAGTACTTAGAATAGTCAAACTAATAGAGATAGGATGAAGAATGGTGGTTGTCAAGGGTTAAGGTGAAGGGAATGAGGAGTTGTTTAACGAGTACAGAGCAGTTTCAGTTTGGGATAATGAAGAGGTTCTGGAGCTGGATGGTAGTGATGCAAAAACAAATAGGAATGTATTCAGTGTCACTGAACTATATACAATTAAAATGGCTAAAACTGTAATTTTTATGCTAGATGTATTTTACTACAATTTTTAAAAAGCCATAGTAATGAAGACAGTGTGGTACTGGCATAAAGATAGACAAATAGATCAAGAGAACTGGAGAAAGTCCAAAAATGGACTTATACAGTCATCTGATTTTCAATAAAGGCATCAATGCAGTTCAATGGAGAACCTTGTATCTTTTCAGCAAATGGTGCTAGAACAACAGGACAAACTTATGTAAGGGAAAAATGAGCCTTTATCCTTATGTCACACCATGTACTCAAATTACTTTTATACATATAATAGTTTTAAGCATAAAAATTAAAATTATACAGCTTCAACAAGAAAACTTAGGAGATTATCTTCACAATCTTGGAAACAGAGATTTCATGAATAGGACAAAAGCCACTAACTGTAAAAGAAAAAACTGACAGGACTTCATAAAAAATTTTAAAATATGCTCACCAAAAGACATTGTTATGAAAATGAAAAGGCAAACCATATACTGAGAGAAGACTATTTGCAAATAAAATATCTGATGAAAGACTTGTATACTGAACATATAACTTGTGACTATGAATTTAAAAACCACACCATTTTTTAAAATAAGCAATTATAAAAGTGTCAGCTAAGCATAAAAAAGATGCTCAGTGTGTTATTAAGGAAAAGCAAATTTAAACTATAATGATATATACACTCCTATTATAATGTCCAAAACTGAAAATACACCAAGAGTTGGAGAGAATGTGGAACAACTAGAACCTACATACACTGTTGGTGGGAACGTAAAATAGAACCACCACTCTAGAAAAAGCTTGGCAATTCTTTACAAAGTTAAACATACCCCTATCATATGATGATGCCACTCCACTCCTAGATACTTGCCCAAGAGAAACACAAGAAAAACACGTGCACATGAATGGTTATAGCAGCTTTATGTTTATAGCAGGTCAATACTGGGACAACCCAATTTTCTGTTAAAGGTGAATGGATAAATGAACTGTGATGTATCTACACAATAGAATACTACTCAGCAATAAAAAAAAATAAAGCCTGGGAACCTTTCTTTTTTCTTTTAACATTTATCATTTTACAATAATATTATTTTTAAAAGAGCAGAAATAACATTTGAGCAGAAAAAAGAATAAACTGATGATACAATATAGATGAATCTCAAAATAATTATGCTGAGTCAGACATCCCCCCCTCCACCAAAGTACATTCTGTGTGAATGCATTTATATAAAATGGTTTACAATTTCAACTGATAGTGACAGCAGATCAGTGATTACAATTGCCTAGAAATGGAGAGTGAGGGTGGAGGGATTGATTACCAAGGGTCACAAGTAAACTTTTGGGCGTGATGGATATGTTATCTTGATTGCAGTGATGGTTTCACAAGTGTATAAATATTTAAACTCTTTAAACTGTACACTTTAAACACGTACAGTTCATTGTGTGTCAATCATACTTCAATAAAGAACGTAACCTAAGAATTCTAGAACATGCAAGACTGGTTCTCATGTGAAGTTGACAGAAAGGGAACTCAGAAAGTTTATCACCCATGTACACTTTCTTAGGGGGAAAAAATTCTTCATGAAGACAATCTGGCCAACAAGATTACTCATGAAGAATTGCAAATGAGGAAGCAGTCTTGTGAAAGATAGGCAGATGGTCACGGCAAACCGTGGAAATACGATCCGAAAAGCAGAAAGTAAATGTTGTTTTTAAAGTGTAAGCCACAAAATAGAAAAATCATTTAATCATAATAAACAAGAATAAAAATCTCAGCACATGCCAACAAAACACCCTAAGTATTGAAACAGAAAGATCACAATAGACACCATCTTGTTTTTGAAGTAATTTGAGAAATATAGGTTTAAACATATTTTAAATGTACATCTGAAAATTAAGCTCCTAAATCAAGAGAAGATAAAAATTAGATGGAATAAGTATATATAGAGTACGATTAAATGAGATAAACTCATCTATTTAAAAAAGACAAAGGACTGTGTTAGAAAACCAAAGCTCAGCTATAAACTGTAAACACCTAATACAAAATGATGCAGAAATGTTGACAAACAATGGGCAAAAACAGACAGGGTAAATGCCCCTAACCCCAAAAAAGGGAAGAGAAAAAGCACACAGATAAGGGTTACAACATTAATAATCTTATAATGAAAAGATTTGTGAGTCTGTGGGTTTTAATTTGTATTTTCTGGGTGGATAATATGGTTGAGCAGTTTTCAAATGTCCTTTTTGCCATCTGTAATCCTTTTCAGTGAACTGTCTGGTCATGTCCTTTGCTGATTCCTTACTGGATTTTATTACTGAGTTTTGAGAGTTCTTGATAAATTCTAAAAACTAGGTCCTTTGTCAGATATATGGTTTGCAAATATTTTCTCTTAGTCTATATACTGGCTTTTTATCTTCTTCACATGGTCTTTGGCAGAACAAGCTTTTAACTTACAAATTTCTCCTTTATGGATTGTACTTCTGGTATCAAGTCTTTGGTGTCAAGAACTCTGCCTAGGCCTGTATCCTGTAGCTTTCCTCCAATGTTTTCTTCTAAAAGTTTTATAGTTTTATATATCTTTTGTATAGTTGTATATTTAAGTCTATCTACAATCACTTATGAGCTAATTTTTGTATAAGGTATGAGAGTTGTCTATTTTAATACTATTTTAATATCTTTTGGTGTTCTTTGTTCCTAGTTTTTAAGACTAGTTTTGAGCCAGCTATTTAATTTTTTTGGTATCATTTATTTTTCTAAGAGGGTACGAAATGCTAATGTGAAGAGAAACAGAGTCAAAAAGGCATGAGACAGAGAGCAGATACCTCTGAGAAGACTCAGAATTTGAAGTAAAAAACAAAACCAAAACCAAAGAACCTGTGTTCAAACACCAGCTCTGCTCACACTAGCCAAGTAACCTTGGGAAATAAGTGAGGAGACTTTCTGTCAACTGTGAAGAGTTGTACAGATGTTAGCCTCTGATGAGGGCCTTCTAGTGTCCCACATATCTCCCTCCAAAAACAGGCAATTAACTTGACATGAGGAGAAATAGCTGCTCTGGGCATAAAATTAATTGTTATATTGTAAAACTGACTATGCAGAATGAGAATCAGAGCTATATCTGCAGAGAAAATCATGGAAAAGAAATAAATCAAAGTATTAACTTGTATTACATTTAGGTATTGGGATACAAGAATAACTCCCAAGTCCCCATTCTAGAGCACACTGGTTCAGAACTTAGGCTTTAGAGTCCAAAAGCTTGATTTTGAGTTCTAGCTTTACCACTTACTAGTCACTTATTGGGTTAAGTTACTTAAGCTCTCTATTTTTTATTATCTCCCCCCAAAAATGATCATATAATTAATAACTATCTCATGTATTTGAGAATTTAAAAGAGGGCCTGGAACTTGGCAATATCCAGTAAATACTACTTATAATTATTATTTTTCCAAATTTTCCATATTTTT
Source organism: Zalophus californianus (assembly GCF_009762305.2). NCBI lineage: Eukaryota > Metazoa > Chordata > Mammalia > Carnivora > Otariidae > Zalophus > Zalophus californianus. The sequence continues at coordinate 77,659,369 of NC_045602.1, forward strand.
TACAAGCATATATTTCTTTTGTAATAGAATCACTTTTTTAAAAAAGATGAGTACTTTTATAATTCTGTGTATGTCAAAATCACAGCTCCCTTTCCCTTTATCTTAAGAAAATAGTAAGGCCATTCCCAAGAAAATTTTGAACAGTGGTTGATAATCTACAGTCCATAAGCCAAGCCCAGCCTGCCACCAAATTTTTGTTTTTGTTTTTCCCTTTTTACTATAGTAAAACACACATAATGTAAAACTTACCATCTTAACTATTTTTAATTGTACGGTTCAGTGGCATTAAATACATTTGCAGTGTTGTGCAACCATCACTACCACATATCTCTAGAACATCTTTCATCTTGCAAACTTGAAACTCTGTACCCATTAAACAACTCTCCATTCCCTCCTCCTTCCAGGCCTGGCAAGCACCATTCTATTTTGTCTCTACGATTTTGACTAGTCTAAGTACTTCATATAAGTAGAACCATACAGTATTTATCGTTTTGTAACTGACTTATTTCACTTAGTGTATGTCCTTAAGATTCATTCATGTTATACCGTATGCCAGGCTTTCCTACCTTTTTAAGGTTGATAAGTGTTCTATGTATAAACTTTATTTTGTTTATCCATATATCTGTCAATGGACCCCTGAATTGCTTCCATGCTTTGACACAGTATATCATCCTTTTTATATGCTGCTACATTCAGTTTGCTAGTCTTTTGTTGAGGACTTTGCATCTATGTTCATAGGGGATACTGTCTGTACTTTTACTTTCTTGTTGTATCATTGGCTTTGGTATCAGAGTAATGCTGGCATCATAAAATCAATTAGGAAATGTTCCCTTCCTCTTAAATTTTTTGGAAAGGCTTGGAAGTATTGGGAGTTTTTCAAATGTTTGGTGGAATTCACCAATGAAGCCATCAGGTGCAGGTTTTCTTTGTTGGGAGATTTTGAATTACTGATTGAATCTTACCAGTTATATAGGTCTCTTCAGATATTTCTATTTCTTTATGATTTAATCTTGGTAGGTATTATGTTTCTTAGAATTTGTCCATTTGAGGCTATCCAATTTGTTGGTGTACAACTGTTCATAGTACTCTCCTCTAATCCTTTTTATTTCTGTATGATCCCTAGCGATGTCCCCACTTTCATCTCTGAATTTAGTAATCTGGCCTTCTTTCATTCTTAATCCACGTAGGTAAGACTTTGTCAATGTTGTTGGTATTTTCAAAGAACCAATTTTTGGTTTCAGTTATTTTCTCTATTTTTCCTATTTTCTAGTTCACTTATGTCTGTTCTAATCTTTATTACTTCTTTCCTTTTGCTAGCTTTGGGTTTAGCTTGTTCTTATTTTTATAGTTCCTTAAGTTGTAAAGTTAGGTTACTGATTTGAGATTTTTTTTTTTTTTTAAACATAAGCATTTACAGCTATAAATTTCCTCCTTATCACTGCTTTTGGTGTATCACAGTTTTTTGGTATGTTGTTTTCATTTTCATTCATCTCTCTATATAGTTTCTAATTTCCCTTGTGTAATTTCCACAAATTTGCAAATTTTTCAGCTTTCCTTCTGTGTCTGATTTCTAATTTCATCTTCTTGTGGTTGGAGATGATACTCTGTATGATATATATCTTACAAAAACTATTGAGTACTTCTGGGAAGATGGCAGAGTAGGAGGATCCTAACCTCACCTCTTTCCCACAGACACACCTAGATAACAGCTACATCAGTGTAACTAACCAAGAAAACAATGTGAAGACTGGAAGAACAGACTTGTCACAGTTAATTGTAAAGAGGCGACACTGAAAAGGGTAGCAGGGGCAGAAAGGTGGTCGGGAATCAATCTGCCAACGAGGCTAATCACAAGAGGAAGGATACAACAAGCATGTGGAAATGATAAGAGCAAACTCCACATCAGGTATCTCAGACATGGGGACCTACCCTAAGAAGATGAGACCACATAACATTTGGCTTTGAAAACCAGTGGGGCTTAACTTTGCAAGTTTTACAGTCAGTGGAGCTTGACTCTGGGTACTTTAAAAATCAGTGGGCTTAGTTCTGGGAGAGCCAGAGGGCCCTTAGGAACCGAAAGTCCCTGCTTTTAAAGAGAAAACGAGACAATCCCATGGAGATACTTCATAGAAGCAGAAGTTTGAAAAGCATCTGGGGTATATGTGAAAGTGATTTATTTACTAAAATCAGAACATGTGCTGGAAGAGCAGGGATCTTTAGGAGACTTCTCTAAGAACAAAAGAACTTTCCATCCCCCACCCTTCCACATAGCTGGACACCTGTGGGAGCCAGTAAAAACACCTTACTTACTAAGACTGTGCATCACACATCAGCATTTTCCTGCAGATCTGCCCCATCCAACCTGCCCTACTTATTAAGAGTCCCTTCAAAGTGGCTCCTGCTCTGTCACTTCCAGCAAGTAGTCCTGGCAGGGACCAGTACCACTCCAAAGTAACCCCTGCTCTGGGAAAAGGGGAAGATAACCATACACACCAGTTTGACTGCAGCCCCAGCAGATGAACTGGGAGTAGACACCTGGTCTGACTGCCAGCCCTGTCCACCAACAAAACCCTCCCAAGGGGCACTATGAGACAGCACTGCAGTTCCATGTAACTGTAGGCTGGGGAAATGGGCTGTGAGCAGGCATCTGGTCTGACCACTAGATACCACCCAAATACAAGTGCAAGGTGGCCCCAGACTGGCTCCTTAACAACACAGGGACCAAACTGTGGCCCAAACAGGTAAAGTGGGCAGTTGCAGCTGACTGGATTGAAAGCAAACATAGCTCAGCCACAACAGCAGGGCACACGCAACCTTCACAGGAGATACCCCTGAAGTGCCTGGTTCTGGTAAACATGGGTCATTGTGCTACAGGGCACCAAAGGAACTCTTCTTCTGAAGGCCACTTTCAAAATCAAGGAACAGGGCTGATTTTTCCTAATTCATAGAAATAAACAAAGAGACAAAATGACGACACAGGAATATGTCCCAAATGAAGGAACAGAACAAAAAACACCAAAAAAGCTACATGAAATGGAGATAAGCAGTGTACATAATAAAGAATTCAAAGTAATGGTCATGAAGATACTTACTGGATTTGAGAAAAGAGTGGAGGATCTCAGTGAGACCTTCAACAAAGAGATAGAAAATATAAAAAAGAACCAATCAGAGATGAAGAACTCAATAAGTGAAATTAAAAATACACTAGAATCAATAGCATATTAAAGGAGGCAGAAGAACAGATGAGTGAGCCTGAAGACAGAGTAATGGAAAGCAAACAAGCTGAAACAGCAAAAAGAAAAAAGAATAGTAAGAAATGAGAATAGGTTAGGGGAACTCAGCAACATCATTAAGCATATAACATTTGCATTACAGGGATCTGCGGAGAAGAAAGAGAAGAGGGGGCAAGAAATTTATCTGAAGAAATAACAAGCTGAAAAATTTCTGACTCTGGGGAAGAAAACAGATATGCAGATCTAGGAGGCACAGAGAATCCCCAACAAAATCAACCCAAGGAGGTCCACACCAAGACACATAATAATTAAAATGGCAAAAAGCAGTGATAAAGAGAGAATTTTATTTTTTTTAAAAAGATTTTATTTATTTATTTGACAGAGAGAGAGATAGTGAGAGTAGGAACACAAGCAGGGGGAGTGGGAGAGGGAGAAGCAGGCTTCCCGCAGAGCAGGGAGCCCGATGTGGGACTCGATCCCAGGACCCTGGGATCATGACCTGAGCTGAAGGCAGATGCTTAATGACTGAGCCACCCAGGCACCCCTAAAGAGAGAATTTTAAAAGCAGAAAGAAAAAACAGTTACATTCAGAGGGGAGCCCCATAAGGCTGTCAGCTGATTTTTCAGCAGAAACTTTACAGGCCGTAAGAGAGTGGCATAGTATTTTTTAAAGTGCCAAAGGGAAAAAAACCTTCAATGGAAAATACCCGACCCAGCAAAGCTATCATTCAGAATAGAAGGTGAGAGAAAGAGCTTCCTCAGAAAAAAGTTAAAGGAGTTCATCACCACTAAACCAGTCTGACAAGAAACAGAAAAGGTAATTCTTTGAAAAGAAAAGGCCATAATCGGGAGTAAGAGTTATGAAAAGAAAAATTTCACAGGTAAATGCAAATATAATAAAAGCAGTAGATTCATCACTTATAAAAACAATGAAGACATTAAAGCACAAAAACAGTAAAATCAACTGCATACATAAAAATGAGTCAAAGGATTCACAAAATAAAAGGATGGAGAGTATTGCATTATATACATAGAATGTGCATGTGGAGGAGTAAAAATTTAGTGCTTCTAGAATCAATTCAAACTTAAGTGACCATCAACTTAATATTGACTGCCATCTGCATAAAGCATGTGTCTTAACCTAATAGAAACCACAAATCAAAAACCTGTAATGGATACGCAAAAAATTAAAAGGAAGAAATCCAAGCATATCACTAAAGAAAGCCATTAAACAACAAGGGAAAAGAGCAAGAGAAGAAAGGAACAGAGAACTACAAAAACAACCATAAAACAAGTTAACAAAATGGCAATAAGTACATATCTATCAATAATTATTTTGAATATGAATGCACTAAATGCTCCAATCAAAAGACACAGGGTGATGGAATGGATGATAAAGCAAGACCCATCTATATGTGGCCTACAGGAAACTCATTTCATACCTAAAGACACAGCAGATTGAAAGTAAAGAGAAGTTAAAATATGTACCATGCAAAATGAAATTAAAGATAGGGTAGCACACTTTTATCATGAAAAATGGACTTTTAAAAGAAAGACTAACAAGAGACAAAGGACACTGCATAATTATAAAACAATCAAAGTGAATATAACAATTGTAAATATTTATGCACCAAACATGAAAGCACCTAAATATATAAAGCAACTTTTAACAGACGTAAAAAAAAAAAAGAAATTGATAGTATTACAGTAAAAGTAGGGGACTTTAATGCTCCACTTAACTCAATGAATTAATCATCCAGAAAGAAAATCAACAAAGGAACAATGGCTTTAAATGACACATTGGGCCAGAGGACCCAACAGATATATTCAGAACATTCCATCCCAAAACAGCAGAATACGCATTCTTTTTAAGTGCACAAGGAATATTCTCCCAGATAGATCATGTTAGGCCACAAAACAAGTCTAAATAAATTCAAAAAGACTGAAATCATATCATGCATCTTTTCTGACGACAACAGTATGAAACTAGAAATCAATCTCAAGAAAAAAACGTGCAAAGAACACAAACACATGGAGGCTAAAGAACACGCTACTAAACAATGAATGAGTCAACCAAGAAATCAAATGAGAAATAAAAAAATACACGGAGATAAATGAAAATGAAAACAATGGTCCAAAATCTTTGGAGTGTAGCAAAAAGTGTTTTTTAAAAGGGCAGATTATAGCCATACAAGCCTAGCTCAAGAAGCAAGAAAAATCTCAAATAAGCAATAAAACCTTACACCTACAGAAGCTAGAAAAAGAAGAAAAAAAGCCCAAATCTAGCAGAAGGAAAGAAATAACAAAGATTAGAGGAGAAATAAATGAAACAGAGACTAAAAAACAATATAACAAATCAATGAAACCAGGGATTGGTTCTTTGAAAAGATCAACATAAGTGATAAAACTTTACCAAGATTCATCAAAAGAGAGAGAGAGAGAGAGAGAAGACTCAAACTCAGAAATGAAGGAAGAGAAATAACAACTGAAACTACAGAAATATAAAGGATTATAAGAGTATTATGAAAAATTATATGCTAACAAATTGGTCAACCTAGAATAAATGGATACATTCCTAGAAACATAAGCCCCCTAAACTGAATCCGGAAGAAAGAGAAAATTTGAACAGACTGATTACTAGCCATGAAATTGAATCAGTAATCAAAAAACTCCCAACAAATAGAAGTGCAGGACTAGAAAAATTCACCAGAGAATTCACTAGGTGAATTCTACCAAACATTCAAATAAGAGTTAAAGCTATTCTTCTCAAATTATTCCAAAAAAATAGGAGGAAGGAAAGCTTCGAAATTCATTCTACAAGGCCAGCATTACCTCAATACCAAACCCAGATAAAGACACTACCAAAAAGGAAAACTACAGACCAGTATCTCTGATGAACACAGATACAAAAATCCTCAAATATTAGCAAACCAAATCCAACAATATATGAAAAAAAAACCATTCATCATGATCAAGTGGGATTTATTCCAGGGATGCAAGGTCATTCAATATTTGCAGAAATATAAAAACCATATGATCATCTGCATCTCTTGAGAGAGATACAGAAAAAGCATTTGATGAAGTACATTGATTCATCAAGAAAAGTGTAATCTTAATCTTAACTTCATCCATCCCCACCCGCCCACCTCACCTCTGGCCACCACCAGTTTTTTTCTCTGTATTTAAGAGTCTGGGTTTTGTTTGTTTGTTTTTTTGTTTGTTTGTTTTGTCCTCCAGGTTAATCCATGTTTTTGCAAATGGCAATGTCTCTTTCTTTTATATAATCACCTTCTTTTGTCTCTTGTGACAGTTTCTGACTTAAAGTCCATTTTGTCTGATATAACAGCCACTCCTGCCTCTACTAGTTAGTTTCCATGGAGCATCTATTACCAAGTCTTCTGGCATATGTGTGTCTTTAAAGCTAAAGGGAGTCTCCTACAGGCGGATTATGGTTGGATATTGTTTTTTTTTAAGATCCATTCACAGCCACTCTGTGTCTCTTGATTGGAGAATTTAATCCATTTACATTTAAAGTAATTATTAATAAGTGAGGACTTACTATTGCTATTTTGTTAACAATTCTTCTGATTGTTCTGTAGTGCCTTTGTTCCTTTTTCCTCTCTTGACACTCATTTGTAATCTGATGATTTTTCTTTTGTAGTGGTATATGCTTTGATATCTTTCTATTTGGTGTATCTGCCACAGGTTTTTCACTTGTGTCCACCATGAGATGTGTAAACAACACCTTATAACATTTTATTTTAAGCTAATAACAATTGAGCTTCAATCACATATGAAAATTACACTTTTACTTCTTCCCCATTTTATGTAATTGATGTCACAATTTACATCATTTATATTATGTATCCATTAACAAATTATTACAGCTATAATTATTTTTCATACTTTTGCATTTTATTTGTTAGAGTTGAAAGCTTATACATTCATACATTTTCATGTTGCTGATATCTTTTCATTTTAGCTTGAATAACTCCCTTGTTTTTTTTTTTTTTTGAGGCAGGTCTAATGGTGATGAATTTCAGCTTTTGTTTGTCTGAGAAAATGTTTATTTCTCCTTCATTTCTGAAGGACAGCTTTGCCAGATATAGTATTCTTGTCAGTTTTTTTCTTTCAGCACTTTGAACACATCATCACATTCTCTCTCGACCTGAAAGGTTTCTGCTAAGAAATCAGGTGACTATCTTAGCCCTGGCGTGACGTCACTTTTCTCTTGATGCTTTCAAAACTTTGTCTTTGACGTTTGATGATTTGATTATAATGTGTTTCAGTGTAGATCTCTTTAAATTTAACCTATTTGGGATCCTGTGGACTTTATGAATCTGGGTCTCTATTTCCCTCCCAAGATTTGGGAACTTTTCAGTCATTATTTCTTTTTTTTTAAATTTTATTTATTTGAGAGAGAGAGAGAATGAGAGACAGAGAGCATGAGAGGGAAGAGGGTCAGAGGGAGAAGCAGACCCCCTGCTGAGCAGGGCGCCCGATGTGGGACTCAATCCCGGGACTCCAGGATCATGACCTGAGCTGAAGGCAGTCGCTTAACCAACTGAGCCACCCAGGCGCCCCTCATTATTTCTTTAAATAAGCTTTCTAGCCACCACCACACCCCTCACTCCATACATAAATGAAATATATAATATATTGGTTCATTTGATATAGTCCCATAATTCCTGTAGGCTTTCTTCACTCTTTTATTCTTTTTTCCTTTTGCTCCTCTTCCTAGGTAATTCCAAATAACACATCTTCATGTTGGCTCATTCTTTCTTCTGCTTGAAAAAATCTGCTTTTGAACCCCTCTAAATAAATTTTTTCAATTCAGTATTCCTGTTTGGTTCTTTTTAATTGTTTCTATCTCTGTTGATTTTTTTCTCCCCATGAATGGGCCATACTTTCACATTTCTTTGTATGCATTGTTATTTTTTCTGCTGAAAACTGGACATGTGAATCTAATAATGTAGTAACTCTAGACATCAGATTCTCCCCCTTTCCTAGGGTTTTGTATTTTTTGTTTGTTTCTATTGTTTTTGCTTTTTTGATTATTGTAGGCTCCATCTATCCCAAAACTTAAGGACCTCTCAGGTCTTTTATGAGCCTGAGGCTTTCCCTGAACATTTGTAGTAATTTTCTAATTTCCTCCAAATATGCAATTGTTCTGAATGTCCTACTCATTAATGTCTGGCTCTCAAAAGGGTAAAAAGAGAAAAATAAAAGAGGGAGAAAATGTTGTTAGCCCTCTAAATTTTCTGAGTTACTTCAGGTGGAGAACTTTTCATAATGGGTGGAGTTGCAACAACAGCTACCTTCTTTGTCTACACCTTTGAGATCAGAAGTAACAAGCAGGGCATGGATTCCCAGTATTTTGAGGATAAGCTCCTTTTTTGCCCACCGTGGCTCCTGCAAGCTGTGTACAAGCTGTTCAGTGAATGTGTGCACAGCTGCCTGCCACAGGGCAGGAGGGTGGGAGTAGGTAATTGTTTCTGAACTAAGAACTGAAATGCATAAAATTTACTTCAATTTACCCCAAGCCTTCCCCTGGAAGTTGTAAGCCTTCAAAAGAAATTAGACAGATTCTACCAATACCACTGCTATCTACAGATTCCCCCTGTTTCCTACTCCACCATCTTCCCAGAATCCTCTGCCTGGCACCAGTTTTGGTAAATATAAGTTTTATGACCATCCCTTATGTCTATGGCTGCTTTCATAGTACAATGACAGAACTTGAGTAGTTGGGACGTAGACCATTTCACACAGAAACTCTAAAGTATTTAATACCTGGCCCTTTACATAAAGTCTGCCAACTTCCAGCTGAGAAGAGCAACCGGAGTAATGTTACAATACTTTATTTCCAGGACCATTAAATCCCTACATATGAAAATATTTGACCTAAATATCTAAGTCAACCAACCTGAAATGACATGTCTTCTGATGAAAAACAAACAAAAAATATACAACACTACTGGTATACTGTAATAGAATTCTGATGCTAACCACCTCAAGTCAGCATTAGAATCTACAGATTAAAGGGCACAGTCCCTAACAAGACAGTCCTTACTTCATACACCAACCACAAGTTAGGGATTCTAGGCCATGTGCACTCTGACCAACTGACTCCAAATCTGGGGGGTTTCCATGATTCCTCCCCCTCAAGCTCAGAACTTAAAACTATATTCAAATTAGTTTTCTTCTAAAGAAACACACAGGGTGAGGTCTTAGAGGCCCCTCAAACACAGAACTTCTGAGCCCTCTCTCCATGGAATCAGGGCATATCACTCTCCTGGCACATAGGTGTGCTTACTAACCAGGAAGCTCTATACAGCTTCAGTGTCCAGAATTTTTATTGGAGTTTCACTACAAAGGTATGATTTATTAAATCAGTGGCCACCTATGTGATTGAACTCAATTTCTAGCCTCCTTCTTCTTCTTGGAGGCACGTCTAAACCCACATTATTGGTTTTTCTGGTGACCAGCCCCATCTTAAGTCATCTTATTAGGCATTAACTCAGGTGTGATACAAGGACTCATACATAACAAAGACACTTTTATTACTAAGGACAGTCAAAGATTTGAAGTCTCCCTAGAGATAGAGACTAGCCATATTCTTTGTTATACAAAAACTACCTTGAAATATTCTTGCCAAAAAAGAAAATTTAATCTAAATCTGATCAAAACTCTATATTTAGCTAACAGGTGATAAGAAATCCACAAGACAGAGGTGTATTAAATTACACCAAGAAAACAATATTAGGTCAGCCTAGGTTGTGGGAAATCCTATAGACAAATGATCCAATTTCTTCAACAACAACAAAAAATGGCATGGGGAGGTGGGTTAAAAAAAGACTTAAGAGACATATCAATGAAATGCAATGTACAGACCTTGCTTGGATTCTGATTTAAAAAAAACAAATATGAAAAAGAATTTTTGAAATGGTGCAAGAAAACTGATACAGACCAACCAGGTATTAGATGATATTAAGTATTCTGTCTATCTAGTGGTCCATAATAAATTACTTCAAAGTTTAACAGCTTAAAACAGCATTTTATTATTATCCTTCATGTTCTTTTGGGCTGACCGGACTCAGTTGGTTAGATCTCACTTGATGTTTCTCAAATGGCTGCGGTCAGATGTGAGTTATGGCTGATTCATCTGAAAGTTTAAAGGTGCTGCTCACCCACAGTGGCAGGAAAGTGATGATGGCTGGCAGGTGGGCACTCAGCTGGGACCACTGACTGTAGGACTGTATGGGGGCTCTCCATGTGGCTTAGGATCCTCACATCATATCAACTGGGTTCCCAAAAGAAATGTCCCAATTTCTGGAGGTCCCAGAGACCCAGGTAAAAGCTGCCAAGCTTCCTATGACCTAGCATTAATAGTACCAGAATACTGCCATGCTGTATTCAACAAGATACTATTATTATTGCTATACTCAGTATATATTCAGTTATCCACATATCTTTTTTTTAATGTATTTTTTAAAAGATTTATTTATTTTAGAGAGAAAGAGCATGTGCACAAGCACACATGTTGGGGGAGGGGCAGAGGGAGAGAGAGAGAGAATCTCCAGGAGACTCCCTGCTCAGTGCGAGGAGCCCAATGCAGGCATGGATTCCCCGACCCCAAGATCATGACCTGAGTCACAATCAAGAGTTGGATGCTTAACGAAGTGAGCCACCCAGGTGCCCCTACATATTTTTATTTTTAATGCTCTTTTTCCTTTGTATGTTTGAGCTTCTGAGATCATTTACCTTCAGCCTGAAGAATATTATCCTCCATTATTTTCTTTGGTGCAAATCTTCTGGTGACAGTTTCTCTACATTCTTTTCTGTTTGAAAATGTCTTTATTTTTTCTTTACATGTGAAGGATATTTTCACTGGGTACAGAATTACAGTTCTAATTAGTTTTCAGTAAATTTTATTATTTTTTGACTCCTATTTTTATAAGTCAGCTGTTAGCCAATTCTAGCTTCTTTGAAAGTCTTCTCTCTTTTTTCTCTGGTTGCTTTTAGAATGTATCTGCTTTTGATTTTCAATAGTTTTACTGTATACTGTTCAAATCTCCCTAAAAGGAAGGACTGGCCATCCAGCTATGAAAAAATGCTGCTAGCTATCAGCCCCAGACTACGGTAATGCTGGGATTAACTGTAGTGACTGAAGGCTAAGTTCTTTTTGAGCAACTCCCAGCCAATGAATGGGCCCAGCAGGTGTGGCAGGGCCTGGTACTTCTGTCCAATGTGGGATGCTTCCAAAAAGCAGTCTTTGCTCCAGAGTTCTCCACTGGGTTGGTCAAGATTCTGCATCAGTGTCTGAGGCTCTCCCTGCCCAATCCTGTTTCCTTCTCCTTATTTTTCACAGGCAGTAGCCCTCAAATAAATCCCTAGTACTCCTCTAACTCTGTCTCAAGATCTTGCTGAGAATCCCAACTGACACATATGATAAAGAATATCTGTGAGGCGGGGGGTGGAGAAAAACGATAGTAAACAACACACTTAACAGTGAAATGCTGAAGGTGTTATCTCTGAGATGAGGTATCAAAGTAGGGTCAAAGATACTAAAAATACTACTTATATTCAACATCATACTGACTGTAGCCAGCAAAGTGAAGCAAGAAAAAGAATTAAAAACTAAAAGGATTGGAAAGTTAGAAATACAATGTTATTAACCTGAGATTATAGTTTATGGACCTAGTCCAGAGCATCTACAGATAAGTTATTAGAATCAATAAGCAATTTAGCTAGTTTGCACAGTAACAGTCAATATATAAAAAACAACTGCATTTCTATATTTTATGTTGAGCCATATGATTTACCACTTTTATAGATCCAAAAAGGCAACAGAGCCCAGAAATAGATTCATGCATACATGGATCCCTGACTTATGAATAAAGTGTCACTGAAGAATACTGGGGAAAGAAAATATAAGGGAATAGTCAATAAAGGGTACTGGGACATGTGAATAAATGAGAAATAAAACTATGACATCACACCAATAACAAAGTCAATTTCAGCTAGAATTACAGCCGTAATTATGAAAGGCAAAACAATAAATTTCTGGTTTTTAGACAATAATAAAGGAGAACATTTTTATGACCTTGGATAGGAAAATATTTCCTTAGCAGTACACAAAAAATATAAACTGTAATGGAAAATACAGCTTAAACTACATTAAAATTAAAATTAATTAAAAGTAAGAATTTCTGTTCATCAAAGTCACCATTATGTGTGGAAAGGGTAATCCACCAAGTAGAAGATATTTCTAATATATATATAACCAGAACTGTATCCAGATTTATAAAGAACTCCCATCAAACAAGAGGGAAAAAGACATGCAACCCAACAGTTAAATAGGGCAAAAGATTTAACTGAGATTTCATAAAAGATATCCAAATGGTCAAATAACATGAAAATTTGCTCCACCTTATTAGGAATCGGAGAAATGAAAATTGAAACTACAGTAAGATACCATTACCCACTCTTCAGAATGCTTTAAAACAAACAAACAAACATGAAGTATTGCAGAGCAATTCCTGATGATGGAACTGTAAACTGGAACAAGCTCTTTGGAAAACCATATGGCATTACGTATTAAAATAGAAGATTCATAACCTATGTCCCAGCAGTTGCACTCAACTCTACCAGAAATGCATATGTTCACCAAGAGACAGCATTTATTTATAGCAGCCAAAACTGGAAATAAGTGAAATGTCCATTAACAGCAGAAATTATATATAAATTGGGGGCATATTCATATAATGCAATACTACTCAACAAGGAAAATGAATAACCACAGTCATACTCAACAGCACAGAGAATCTTAGAAACTTAACCCTAAGAAAAAGCTGGGGAAAAAAAAAAAGAATACAAACGGTATGAACTTCAAAAAACCAGATGAAACTATAATGTTTAGAGACACATGCTCAGATGGTAAGACTTCTAGGGAAAGAAATTATCATACACTTCAGGATTATGGCCAACTCTTGGGGACAGTGACTGAGAGAGAGCTTCAGGGGGGAACTTATGAGAGTGTTGGCATGTTTTTAGTTTTTAACTGGGGTGGTGGTTATTTATAGGTGTTTGCTTCGCAAAAACCCCCCACATTTTATGCATGTATATATGGATTATATCTCACAACAAACAGCTTAATTAAAGAAAAAGAAATTAATTAAATTCTTAGATGTCTTTACACTCCTTGTAACACTGAATATAGGATCCCTAACTGACTGCTAGAACCATTTATACTTGCCTACGTCTAGAATGAACCGGATTCATCTTCTAGAATGCAGAGCTTCCAATGGCTCCAACTCCTTTTAGTTACAGAAACTAAAAAAACTTGTCTAGGAGCTCAAGTTATCCCCAATAGCCTCCTTATAACTCCTGTTAAGTTATACTATGGCTATCTTTAAAAAATAGCATCTTTTAAATGTAAGCTCATCCAAGAACAAAAGAACTACTAGACAACCAAACTATATGCTCCCTTACTTATTCAACTGAGTGTTTTGGTGTGTTGCAAGTAACTGTCTAGTTAAGGAAGGCGTCCATAGTCCTTTCCCGACCAACATGACACAGAATAGTAAACAAACTTTCTACAGTCTTTTCCCCAACCTTCCCCTGAGAAGAGTGGGAAAAGAGTTATTTCTGTAATATGAACAACTCTGGCTGACTAACAACAGTTCTGCAGCTGAAATACTGGGGCACAACAGAAGTGGAACCTGTTATCTATTATGTGTATATGAAGAGATCTCTTAGACCTGAACTGTCTTCTAAGCGCAGCAATTAGGAATTTATCTCCTTCCTCTAAGGCAACCTTGTTACTTAATCTTTAGGCAGCAGAGCAATGGAAAGTATTACGTATAAGAGCTTTGGAATCAAAATTACTTCTTATTCTTCTTGTACCCCTTATTAGTACTGAAATTTGGGGCCAATTAATGAACTAGCTGAGACTCCAGCAAGTACTTAAAAAATACGAGTTCTGGCTATCCCTGCCTTAGGTACCTGAAAGCCAGGTAGTGAGTAGAGATAACAGATGCCTATAGGTTATGAGAACGACCAACGAGCATACAATGAAAAGAATATTCCTCTTTCTTGACCAAAGTGAGAAAACAAAATTATGTAGTCCTATAGTTATGAGCTTTAAAAAACAAAACTCTGCATGTATTTTCAACTCATGAACATTATGGAGCTTGCCTTCCAACATCTTAAAATTCTGTTTATTGTTCTGGTAGAGTAGTGAAAGAAAGAGAGAGAGAGAGAAAGAAAGAAAGAAAGAAAGAAAGAAAGAAAGAAAAGAAAGAAAAGAAAGAAAAGAAAGAAAGAAAGAAAGAAAGAAAAGAAAGAAAGAAGAAAGAAAGAAAGAAAAAGAAAGAAAGAAAGAAAGAAAAAGGAAAGAAAGAAAGAAAGAAAGAAAGAAAAAAAGAAAGAAGAAGAAAGAAAGAAAGAAAGAAAGAAGAGAAAGAAAGGAAAAAAAGAAGGAAGGAAGAGGAAGGAAGGAAGGAAGGAAGGAAGAAAGAAAAAAAGAAAGGAAGGAAGGAAGGAAGGAAGGAAGGAAGGAAGGAAGGAAGAAAGAAAGAAAAGAAAAGAAAAAGAAAGAAAGAAAAGAAAAAGAAAGAAAGAAAGGAAGGAAGAAAAAGAAAAATACAAACCTAGCCTTTTCCTTGGGCTTTATTTTCATTTGTTTATAAGAAAGTTAGATTAGGGAACAGATTAAGGCTTTTAAGTATATCTTTTGTTATTCAATCTCATAATCTATCAAAGGAATGGGTCAAGAAGAGCCAACCACTCACATCAGTTAGGACTGGAATGGTAAGTTTAAAATACTTCTTGACCTGTACCCCCTATGGTGATGAGTCTTCTGTTGAGAAGCAGAATCCTCAGTGTCTGTTCCTCTTAGGAAATACTTCATCTTTCTATATTCTATATACCAAATCTTAGTAGTCTTGCCAAACAGGAATGGCAATAGCCAAAGCACCAACTACAGAAAACATGGGCTAAGAGGATTATTGTGATTTCTAATCATAACCTATTATTATTAGTGGTAACCCAGGCAATGCACTGGAAGGAACTGCACATGCGTGGTGCTGTGGAAAGAGCTCTGAAAGCAGAAAGGCTGGTTACTACTGAATCTTGGATTCCTGCTCTAGTAACTGAATATCGAGCAAATTATTTAATTTCTATGAGCCTCACTTTCCTTATCTTTAAAAAACAAGGAAGGTAAATCCAAAGTTTCTAGCAAATTTTTTATGAGTTTTGGCAATTTTTATGGACTAATCAATTAATCAACAATTTTGCATGTATCTATTCAAAAGGGTCTTATATTATGCTACTTGGGGATAAATAATACACTATATATAGCATCTTGACATTAGACATACTATAGGGGTCTTAGTGAGGTTTCACTGTGGTTGAGGTAACCAACTGGTACCACCTAACCCTCAACATTGTTCCTGTCTAAAATTACCTTTGCCAGAGAACTCTGAGGTCTTAACCGAGGTCTCAACCAAGCTCTTGTCCAAGCATTTCAGCAAACTCAAAGAGGATGAGCAAGTCACATCCCAGTCCACAAGCCCTTTCACAGCTAAGTCCACGTAGACAGGGACTGACAGCCTCCCCCGACAAACACACAAATCAAGCTCCAGAATTTTCAAAATGAATTATCACTTGCAACCTAGATGTTTAGTTCATAAAAGACATGGATCCTTCTTCAGTTAATAAAGGAGAATTTTCCAGAAATTCAGTCCTGATTTGCCTGTTATCCAGATCCTGCAAACCACCTAAAGGAAGACATTTAGTCATTCCTATCAGGTCTCCAAGTTCTCACCTTGCAACAGATTAAAGAACTAAAAAAAAGAGACTAAGCTCATTTTCTAGGAAAGGAGGCTTTACAAAATTTGAGATTATATATCTTTAGTTTTTATTCAGTTTTTCAATATAAAAAGCTGTACAAAGACTTGTCTGCAAGTACCACAGCAGACACTGCCTGCTGTGTTTCTCAACATCTCTTATGTAAAGGTATGAATGATATGCTTATTTAAAAATTTGGAAGCAGGGAAAAAGTTATCATTCAGAACAGTTACTTGCTTTATTGTCAGAGAAAAAGAACGTTAAAACCCATCACTTTTTTTCTTGTTCTCTTTGTTTGGTTTATTGTCTGAAATCTAAATTTATGAAAATGAAAACAGAAATCTTATTTCAGGTCTCTAGCACAATTGCTTTTTCTCTATTGCCTTAATCTAACTTTTAGTTTCCTGCCATTATTACAAGCTATGGGGAATATTTTTTTCAGAACTATTTAAGTCATGTACTTAATTATAATTAAGTAAAATACATCATAGGCAGCACCATGTAAGAGAAAGACAAACAATCACTCCTGGAGTGAGAAGATGAGAATTCTAATACTAGCCCCATTACCACAAAGTCACGGGATCTTTGGCACCTTTCTTAAACTAAACCTTGTAAAAATTCTGAGTCACGCTACCAAATAGATGGTACTTGAAAATACATGTTATAATTACAAAAGTGGTAAGTAGTATTAAACAAGCACAGAAAACACCTCAGTCATAAAAATCAGAGGGATGGTTAAGAAGCCTTTACTCTGTCTTTCAGCTCTGAAATTCTAGAACTGATTTTTAGCTAGGAAGACTAAAATAGGCTTCATGGGATATCTGTGCTAGGTCTGAAAGGCAGGACACCAGATTATACCTTCCAATTTTATGTATAATATATTTAAAGATATGGCTTAGAATGGCAAGTGGAAAGATGATATAGATGTATATCTACAGAATTTATATTCTAGAGAAGGCTTCTTCCAGATAAATATTCTGAGGTCTGACATCTGAACTGAGTGCTTCACTCACTGGGGCTCCATACTCACAGAGCTAACCACCAATTCCACTGTCCCTGATCTGACTCTCTCCACCAAACCTCCCACAACCCCCCAATAATATTTAACTTAAAAGATAATTCATATAGCTAAGTAGGTTTTTATTACAAAATTGTCTGCATATAAAGCTCATAAAATATATCTCATAGAAACCAGTTACATTTTTAAAAGATAAATAACAATCCAATATTATTCAAGGTTTGACACTGAGATAATTTTTCAACTTAAAATAAAATTACCTGTAGTAACCCTCCATCATCAAAACGTAGTACTTCTATTATGCTCTCCGACTGAATAAATGCTGTGAAGGAAACAAAACATACTATCATTTTACGGAAACATAAATCTGATTTAAATAAGTATCTTTTACCTTAAAGTTAATAAATACAATTACATATTTTAAAAAACATACTGTTTGAGGGTGATGGTTAAAGAAGAAAATGCAATCCTGCAGGATTTTTAGCAACTATGAAATGCTTTAAAATAAAACAATACAACCCAATTAGAAAGTAATTGTAACAACCTATAGGCTGTGTAAGCCACCTGCAAAATATATTCCTGCTATACTTCCAGAAAGTGCAAAACAGTCAAATTCAACTAGATGTAGGTGATTACTTTCACCGAAAGACAACTGAAAATATCACAAGCACAAGGAAAAGATCATTAGAGGATTCTATTACCAAAAAAAATGATAAGCCAAAATTCTATATCATCTGCTTTTTTATAGCGATGGTAGGACCTGGAATCAACAGTCAAAAGAAACTTGGAGGGAGAAGGGGCAAGGAAAATGGCAAATGATTATTCTATTCCAAGAAACTGTGTACAACACAAAGACAAGATATTTAAAAAGCTCACATACTTTTACCATATCATCTGGCAACTGTGCTCATGGGTATTTACCCAACTGATTTGAAAACTTATGTCCATATAAAAATCTGCAAGCGATTCTGTATGGCAACTCTATTCATAATCACTCCAAACTGGACACAAGATGATATTCTTCAGTAGAGGAGCAGATAGACAAACTATAGTACATCCACACAATGGAATATTATTCAGTGATAAAAAGTAAAATAAAAAGCTACATACTGTTTGATTCCAAGTATATGACATTCTGGAAAAGGTTATACTACAGAGATGGTAAAAAGACAAGTGGTTGCTAGAAGTTTGGGGAGAGGAAAGATGATGTAAGTGAAGCAAAGGAAATTTTTCAGAGCAAACTATTCTGTGACACTGGAATGGTAGATACCCAGCATTATGCACTCATCAACATGGAACTTTAGAGTGAACTTAATGTATGCAATTTAAAAAATCATTTGAGAAACCAACGGATCCTGGGATGAAATGTAGAAGATGACAAAATAATTTAACTATATAGCAAATGTATGAAACCATCTTACTGAAGCGGGGGGGAGGGCGGGCAGGGTGGAGAGGTGCTGACAAATAATGTGAAAGTGAGTGGAATCTGTAAAACTAAAGGTAAATGACTAAAAGAAAAATAAACTGTACATAAGCACTATGCCCTAATTGATGAAGTTATTTCCCATGGGAGCTTGGGTTAACAATTCTGATGTCACTATACATGTTTAACGGAACCGCACAATTAAATACACAGATGGTAAAAGTCAGACCTTTCACTCCTGAAGTAAGAGTTTACACAAAACCAAGGGGAAGAAGCTATAATGATCCATGTGGTAATGAACTGAGTTGGCAACATCAGTATGAATTCATATTTAGTTTAATATAGATAACGGTTATATTTAGAAATATTCATAAATATGTGTATATGCAGGGGTTAGTATACACATATATATTTTCTTGCTCTGTCAGTTGAGAGGGCCTAGAATAATGACACCCCAGTAGCATAGGGCAGACCTAAAGCACAGATCTTGGGTTCTAATTCCATTCTCCAGTAAAAGGAATCAGGGCTTCTCAGAAAAATGGCTCAATCTAGGACCAAGGCAGGATATATACAACATGAAATTGGAGCACCTAATGGTGCCAGAAAGTAAGCAAGTGCTAACCATCCAAAAAACCAAAAAATCCTGTATGGATGAGAATTTGTCAGAGGGATCTAAGAATTAACAGAAAGAGTTAAACCTAGAACAACTTGAGCAATACAACAGTGTTGGATTACAACCCAAAATATAAAATAAATACCATGAGTCCATACTGATATAAATAAGTAACTGAATAAATAAATAAACAGCAGAGAATATAAGAGACTCCCAGGCAGAATTCTAAATAATTTATGTATCTAGAAGATGGAGGATAACTCCCCATCTTTTAATAAGTAGGGGATGCACATAGGGACTTCCTTCCAAAAACAGTATGGAAAGGAGAGGGAAAAAGAGTAATTTTAAAGTGGAAAAATCTGACAAATGTTACCTCAGTCAGATGATCAAGGTCAACATCCTCAGTGAAATGTCATGCTGACATGTGTACCCTTCATATGACATAATAAAAATGGTATTTTATCTTTGTGGTCTTCCTCCCCAAATCACATAACCCCAGTCTCATTAGGAGAAAAACATCAGACAAATCCCAACTAAGAAACATTCTACAAAATATCTGAGGAGTACTCCTGAAAACTATCAAGGTCATCGAAAAGTAGTAAAGTCTAAGAGACTGTCACAGACCAGTGAAGCCTAAGCAGACAGGACTACTAGATGTAATGTGTTATCTTGGCGGGGGGGGGGGGGGGGGGGCCCAGGAATGGGTGCAATCCTAGAAAAAGGAAATTAGGTAAAAACTAAGGAAATCTGAATAAAATATGGACTTCAGTTAATAATCATGTATTAATACTGGTTCATTACTTGCAAAAAAAAAAAGGTACCACATTAATGTAAGGTGTTAATAATAGGGGAAAGGGTGGGGAGGATGGGAACTCTGTGCTATCTTTAAAATGTTCATATAAATCTAAAGCTGTTTTAAAATAAAAAGTTTATGTGGGGGGAACGCCTGGCTGGCTCAGTCGGAAGGGATTGTGACCCCTTATCTTGGGGTTGTGAGTTTGAGCACCATGGATGGGTGTAGAGATTACTAAAAAAAAATAAACTTTAAAAAATAAAATAAAAAGTTGGCTTTTAAAAAACACGAAACAATGGTATTTCATTTGGCTTAATACAACATTCACTGACTCCTCTTTGTTGGTCTTTGAGTATTCATCAGGGAAGCAGCTTACTGCCTCATCCACACATACCTGGCTTTTCCAGTCTGACCTAAAGCTGAAAGCCAAGCAGCAAGTTAAGATACCAGCTAACTGGATTACGTTACCTAACTGGATGGTATTTCCTGACTGCCAAGCATCACTCTTTCCTTCTTCTAGTAATCACATTCCGATTTTATTTTGGGAAAGTCCTGTGTCAATCCGCCCCACACTGCTCATTCCCCAGCAGTTCTCAATGTAGAGAACACTCCATAAATACTGATTGCCTGAGTGAAATCCCACCTTTTTTGCTCAGAAGTAAGTGCTGATATTTGCATTTGTTCATGCAAATGATCTCCTTCCGGTTTGTTATCTAGTCCTAGCTTGTAGTTAGTTTCAGATTCATACTGTGAAGGTAAAAGCCTCTGCCTAGCTCACTGAGCCCATTTCCCTCCCTTCCTCCACCTTTTAACATAAACTGAAATTTAGATAATCCAGAAAGTATCTTTCTGTTATACTCCTGTTGAAGACAGATTTATTGATGTAAGAACACAATGAACTAACAAGAATTAACTGAGAGCCAAATGCTCACAATGGAAGAGATAAAAAAGTAGGAGCTCCTAGTTCGAAGCTTTCCATTTAGTCAGCAGTAAGAAAGTACCAAAAACATGATCTATTTGGAGGCTGTTATTAGTTATGATATAATGACTATCACCTAACTTCCCATCATCAAGCTAGATCAGATCTTTAGCTAACTGAGAACTTAATTATATAAAGATAAAGACAACTACATAATTTGGTTGTATTGTATTTTTAATTAGGAGCTTTTTAAAAAACATGAAATACCTTATTTGAAAAAAATTATTAACAGTTGCTGTTTTATAAAGTCCTAAAAGGAAAATACTGTGTTATATATCACCAGTTCCCCTTAAAAGATACAGAAATGAATAGGACTCAACTCAGGCATTAAATAAAAGTTAAGAATATTTCACTTTAAATGTCCAATTATAAGAACTTCAAATTTTATGCCTAGAAAAATACAACTGACACTAGATAAGTACTTAATCATTTAATGTGTTAACAGTGTTAGGCTGTAAAATACAAAAACTAACCAAAGCAAGTCAATTCCCCCATTTCTGGATTTAAGCCACAACTTACAGCTACTTCCTCTCCCAAGAAGTTTTCCCCCTAATTTTCTATTTTAAATGAACCCCAAATGTCCCAATGTTCCCCAGTTCAAACAGCAACCAGATGTTATAGAAATAACATCCAATAATTATCATCAGTATATTAGTAATAATAATAATAATGATAATAAGCTAATCCTATGACACAGACATTATAAGTTCCATTTTAAAAAACAAGTAGGCACAGTGAGGTTATGCATGAGGTCACTCAGGAAGAAAAGTGGCTAGAGACAGACATAAATTTCAGCCAAAGGACCCCAGAATCTATGGTTCTAAACCCATCACTATTTACTTACAAAGTAAATTTGACATTAAGACTTAATGGCACCTTGAAGCAACCTAATTTCTAAAATTAGGCATATAGTTCCAATAACAAGTGAGGAAAGAAGGAAGGGATTTCTATTTCTGGCTTTTATGATTTTGTAGGCATTAACTCTGTGAAGCTGGGCTCCAGAAGATGTACTTTAAGGTCCCCATATCCACCCACATCCCCATGATGTCTGAGAGGGACAAAGACATTTCCATACAGTGTAAAAATCTCCATGTGTCGGTCTTTAATCACTCACTTTCAAAACAGAAGTTGAGAAATTGAGTTTGTTTACTTCCCTATTTCATTTAGTAATGAATGAGACAAGAAAAATAGCTTCGCTTTAAAGGCAAATCTTTCTTCTTTTCCTGAACATTACAATCTGCCTGTTTTCATACATCTTCTAAAATAATTGATGAAACAATGAATGTAAATAAGCAGTAGAAATACGTGTCATATGGGTGTGTGTATATGTATCTGTACCAGGCATTGGGATCCTAGGCTGTCACCATCGATTTTCTACTTTCTAGCCTTCAAGGTCTCCTCACCCATAGGGGAGGAGTTTGGGCTAGTTAAATAAGTGACTTTTTTTTTTTTTTTAAATAACCAGGAAGCAAAGAGAGGGCCACACAGGCAGGACCTGGAAGGGCACTCAAATCCTGTGTCGAACAACCACCCTGCCTGGAATATTCTTCTCCTGGCTAGTGTCTTCTCCTCCTTCAAGTCTCACCCTGAACACCATCCCTCAGCCAGGTTTTCCATGACTGCTCCAGGCAGCTCTGTCATCCTCTATCATCTGCCCTATTCTAACTCATCACTAGTTCTTGGTTTGCTTGTCATCTAGTTCAAAGTCTGAAAAATGGGCAGACAAAAATTGGTTAAGGGGCGGCCTGGGTGGCTCAGTTTGTTAAGCGGTCTGCTTCGGCTCAGGTCATGGTCCCAGGGTCCTGGGATCGAGCCCAACATAGGGCTCCCTGGGCTCAGTGGGGAACCTGCTTCTCCCTCTCCCACTCTCCCTCTCTCCCTCCCCCTACTTGTGCTCTCTCTCTCACTGTGTCTCTGTCAAATAAATAAAAAAATCTTTAAAAAAAGAAATTTGTTAAAATAATGGCATTATTATTTCAGAACTCATCATTAATGTATTATCTCTTATAGTTATACTTGCTCAGGATTTTATTTCAACAAATGATCACTAACAAAAATTTTTAAACATTCTAGACTCGATTTGTGTGAGTCCCTTCTAACTGTAAAGATACTGACTGAAACCTTGTTTCTCCCCTCATTAATTTTCTTATCTGAAAGATGTAATATACACCTAAGTTATCTTCTTCCCACACTAAAAGTGCAAAGGAATTCATATATGTCAAATTCTAATTTTACCAAGACCACTCAGTATTACTAAACCCCTAAATAGGCTGTGTCCGTGTTATTTACTCCAACTCAAAATATAGATTTATGCAACTCAGATGTGCCAGATACACACCATACACCCAAAGAGGTGAGGCACATATATTTTCAAAATTTATAGTTTATCATAAAATACCATAATTAATTTTCATTTTATCCTGAAGTACTTAATTTATATAAAAAGATCAGTAAACTTAAGTTTTAAAATGAATGTCTGAGAACCAACTACTCTAAATAAGCAACAGAAAATCACTAATACACTTAAGTATATCCTACTATGCTCCCCCTCCCCAGCACAAGCAGAGATTAGTGGGAGCACCAGAGGCACTATAAAAAACAAGCAGATCAGGGGCGCCTGGGTGGCTGTCGGTTAAGCGGCTGCCTTCGGCTCAGGTCATGATCCCAGGATCCTGGGATCGAGCCCCGCATTGGGCTCCCTGCTCGGCGGAGAGCCTGCTTCTCCCTCTCCCTCTGTCTGCCGCTCTGCTTACTTGTGCGCGCTCTGTGTTAAATAAATAAAAAAATCTTAAAAAAAACAAACAAACAAGCAGATCACAATAACAACATAAAGGCTCTGAAAATTAAAACTGTTCTGCAACCACAGCTCACAAACACAAAGGGATCTCTGTGAAAAACCTAAACAGGCTGACTGCTTAATAAAATAAAAAATTTAAATAGTATCCAAACATAATAGAATCAACCCAAGTGTCCATCAACAGATGAATGGACCAACAAAACAAGGTAGATAAATACAATGGAATGTTCTTCAGTAATAAAAATGAATGAAGTTCTCACACATGCTACAAACACGGATGGACCCTGAAAACATTATGCTAAGTGAAATACATCAGACACAAAAGGACTAATATTGTGATTCCACTTAAATGAATTATTTAATATAGGCAAATTCATTGAGATAGGAAGTACATCAGAGATTACCAGGGGCTGAAGTAAGGGGGATGGTAGGAGTTATTGCTTAATGGTTACTGAGTCTCTCTCTGTCTGGGATGATGAAAAAGTTTTGGAATAGATAATGGTAATGGTGGCACAACAGTGAATGTAATTAATACTACTCTAGTGTACACTTATAATAGTGAATTTTGTGTTACATAGACGTTACTAATTTTTTTCAAAAAATTCCTGCAGACAATTAAAAAAAAAAAAACAACTACACACTACATCTCATTAACTTGGACCAAAACAAAAAAAAGTATAACAAACTATTAACAAATTAAATCCAGCTATGTATAAAAAATTACACATCATGACCAATGAGATTGATTTAAGTTCTACAAGACTGGCTTAAAATTTAAAAACAATCAATGTAATTCACCACTATCAACAGGCTAAAGAAGAAAAATTACTTGATCATATCGACTGAAACCGAAAGTGTATTTGACAAAACCCGACACCCACTCATGACAAAAACTCTCAACAAGATTGGAGAAAAATAGAACTACTTCAACCTTCAGGTAATACCTTACTTAATGGTTAAAGAAGGAGACTGGGAACTTCAGGGATGTGGCTCTTGCCATTCTTAACATAGTACCAGAAGTTCTAGTCACTACAACAAAGCAAGAAAAAGAAATACCTATACAATGGAAAAGAAATAACACTATCCCTATTTGTAGGCTACATAAATGTCTATGTAAAAATCCCAACAAATCAAAAGCAAACAAATAAAACACCTCCTAGAGATAATAAGCAAATTTAGCAAAGTTGTAGATGTTGGAATTATTAAACACTTTAGGTTAGCTGTATTAAAAATGTTCAAAGAATTAAAGGAAACCATGGCTAAAGAACTTTAATATTAATAAGGAAAAAGAATCTGTAAGAAAAATCAAACTAAAAAGTATAGTAATTGAAATTCCCTAGTTTTTACTAAAACATTATAAGCGATATTAAAAAAAAAAAAAAGGCAAAATGTGGCCTATACACAGGAAAAAAAATACAGTGGATAGAAACTCTCCCTGAGGAAGTCCAGACATAGGACTTACTAGGCAAAAATGTTACACAAACTACTGTAAGTATGTTAGAAATAAAGGAAACCACATGCAAAAACACACACACAGAGACACAAAAAAACAACTAAAGGAAAATATGCAAACGTCTCACCAAATAGAAAATATAAAATAAAATTAGAAATCAGTAACACGGTGTAATTTAGGCAACTCAGAAAGTACATGGAAATCAAAAAACAATCCTATGAATGGATAAAGAAGATGTGATACACACACACACACACACACACACACACACACACACACACACACACACACACACTGGAATTACTCGACCATAAAAAAGAATGAAATCTTGCCATTTGCAACAATATGGATGGAGATAGAGAGTATTATGCTAAACAAAATAATTAATAGAAAGACAAATACCCTATGACTTCACTCATATGGGGACTATAAGAAACGAAACAAATGAACAAAAAGGAAAAAAGAGAGAGGGAGGCAAACCAAGAAACACATTATTAACTATAGAGAATGAAGTGATGATTAACAGAAGGGAGGTGGGCAGGGGGATGGGTTAAATAGGTGATGGGTATTAAGGAGGGGACTTGTGATGAGCACTGGGTGTTGTATGTAAATGATAAATCACTAAATTCTACAACTGAAACTAATGTTGCGCTGTATGTTAACTAGCTAGAATTTAAATAAATACTTGGAAGAAAAAAATCCTAAATAACCAATGTGTCAAATAAGAAATCAGAAGAAAAACAGAAAATATTTTGAAATAAAAACCAAGGCACAAAATACCAAAACTGATGAAATGCAGGGAAAACAGTGCTTAGAAGAAAAGTTATAGCTGTTATTTGCCTATATTAAAATAAAACAAAGATCTCAAATAGCCTAACCTACCATCTTAAGAAACTAGAAAAAGAAGAGCAAACCAAACCCAAGTAGAAAGAAGAAAATAGTACAAGTTAGAGTGAAAATAAATAAAATTGAGAACAAAGAAATTAATGGAACAAAAATATGGTTCTTTTGAAAACATCAACAAAATTGACAAATCTTTAGCTTAGGCTGACCAACAAAAAAATTCATGAATGAAATAGGGACTATGACTGATGACCTAACAGAAATAAAAAAGAACCTTACAGAGAAGTGAGTATAAGAGAATAACTAGGAACAACTACACACTAACAACTTAGCCCAGATGAAATGGACAATAACTAGAAAGACACAAACTACTGAAATTAACTGAAGAATAAACAGAAAATGTGAATGGACCTATAACAAGAGGTTGAATTAGTAATCAAAACATCTTCCTACAAAGAAAAGCTTAGGGACATATAGTTTCATTGATGAATTTTGCCAAATGTTTAAAGAATTAACACCAATATTTCACAAACTCCTCCAAATTATAACAGAGAAGGAAACAGTTCCCAACTTATTCTATGGGCCTTAATACTCTGATACCAAAATCAGATAAAGTTATCACAAGAAAAGAAACTACAGACCAATATCCCTTATGAATATGGATATTGAGTTTTCAACAAAATGCAGCAAACCACATCCAGCAACATATGCAGAAGATAATCTAAATAAATGAGAAGACATTTGGTGTTCATATTCTGTAAAAGTTAATAATGTTGAGACTGCTATATTCCCCCCAACTGCTTTTTTCTAAATTGATATTTTCACCCTAAAATTCTTAAGAAAATGCAAGGGACCCATAATAGCCAAAACCATCTTTGAAAAAGAACATAGTGGAGGACTCACATTTCTTGATTGCAAAACTTAACTGCAAAGCTACACTAATCAAGACAGTGTGGTACTAGAAATAAATGTATAGATTAATGGAATAGAACTGAGAGTCCAGAAAGATCAATCACATTTATGATCAATCAATCATAAATTGTGCCAAGACAATTCAAACAAGGAAAGGACAGTCTTTTCAACAAATGATGTTGGGAAAACTGACTAACTACATGCAAAAAAATGAAGCTGGGCTCTACCTCACACTACATGCAAAAATTAACTCAAAACGGATTGAAGACCTGAGTGTAAGAGCTATAAAACCCTTAGAAGATAACAGGTGAAATCTCACAACCTTGGATTAGGCAATATTTTTCATCTAAGACAGCTAAGCAATCAAAGACAAATACAGACACACTGGACCTCATCAAAATAAAAACCTTTGTGCTTCAAAGGGCACAATCAAGAAAGTGAAAAGATAACCCACAGAATGGGATATTTTTGCAAATGATATATCTGTTAAGGATACGTACATAGACTACATACAGAGAACACCCACAACTCAATTAAAAAAAGACAAATATCCCAACTCTAAAAAATGGACAAGGAATGTGAATAAACATTTCTTCAAAAAAAGATAATAGCCCATATGACCTCACTAATATGAGGAATTCTTAATTTCAGGAAACAAACTGAGGGTTGCTGGAGTGGTGGGGGGTGGGAGGGATGGGGTGGCTGGGTGATAGACATTGGGGAGGGTATGTGCTATGGTGAGCGCTGTGAATTGTGCAATACTGTTGAATCACAGATCTGTACCTCTGAAACAAATAATGCAATATATGTTAAGGAAAAAAAAAAGATAGCAGGAGGGGAAGAATGAAGCGGGGGAAATCAGAGGGGGAAACGAACCATGAGAGATGATGGAGTCTGAAAAACAGAGAGTTCTAGAGGGGAGGGGGGTGGGGGGGATGGGTTAGCCTGGTGATGGGTATTAAAGAGGGCACGTTCTGTGTGGAGCACTGGATATTATGCACAAACAATGAATCATGGAACACTACATCAAAAACTAATGATGTAATGTATGGTGATTAACATAACAATAAAAAATTTAAAGAGAAAAAAAATTTTCTTTTAAGACTTTAGTTTGGGGGCACCTGGGTGGCTCAGTAGTTGGGCGTCTGCCTTCGGCTCAGGTCATGATTCCAGGGTCCTGGGATCGAGGCCCACACTGGGCTCCCTGCTCAGCAGGAAGGCTGCTTCTCCCTCTCCCACTCCCCCTGCTTGTGTTCCCTCTCTGTGTCTCTCTCTATCAAATAAATAAATAAAATCTTTAAAAAAAATTAAATTAGGTTAAAAAAAAGATAATAGCCAATAAACACATGAAAAGACACTCAAGATCAGTCCTCAGAGAAATACAAATCAAAGCTGAAATAAGATACCACTTCACACATTCTAGGATGGCTATAATCAAAAAGGTATACAATAATAAGCACTGGTGAAGATGTGGAGAAATTGGAAACCAGTAAGCTGCTGGTGGAAGTAAAAAAAATGGAGCAGCTACTTTTAAAAACAGTTTGACAGTTATTTAAACAATAGGTGAATCTGGGTAAAGGTATGCAAGTATTTTTTATTCTATTTTGATTCTTAGAAATTTTCTGTAAGTTTGAAAATATTCCAAATAAGAAGAGAAAATCATTTATGCAAGACTTATAAAATTTTGAATGTTTAAACACATTCACTCTTTTAAAAAGCCATATATCATGCTATGGTTAAATGTCCAGTTGAAAATAGTGGTTACACAGGTGTTTGGAGTATTTACTGCTGGCAGAGATTAACTTTGGCAATAATAAACGGCTCAAGTGTCTGTGACTACAAGTGGTATTACAGCCATCTTAAAACTGTCTGTTAAAATAATATGCCAACTCAGCTACTGTGCAGGGATTTTATCTTGTATGTTTTTCCAATATGCAATCACATATTATAAGATAGCATATGTATATAACATCTACAATGCATCCATATATACACAATATATAACATCACATTTTAACTATTAGATAAGTAATCATCCATATCTTAACAACATAGTTTTTATCCCACATGCCCAAAGAAATGACCAATATAAGAAATTAGAAAATGAAGAGCAAATTAAGCCTAAACTAGAAGAAAATAATAAAGAATACAAATCAATGAAATAGCAGAAAATAAAGGAAAATCAAAGAAATCAAAAGCTTTTTAAAATGTTTGAAAAGATGAATAAAATTGATAAACCTCTAGCCAGACTAGTCAGTAAAAAGTCACATATTAGAAACAAAAGAAATGACAGATTGGACACAACTATACCTTCTATAGACCAATGAAGGCTAATAAGGGAATATCATTAATAATTTTGTCAATTTAGTTAACAACTCAGATTATGAGATAGATTCTTTCAAAAATTCAAAATGCCAAAGATCAGTCAAGAAAAAATAGTTAACGTGAATAGCCCTAGATGTATTAAATGAATTATTCTGCAGTTAAAAATCTCACAAGGGAATCTCTAGGCCCAGATAGATTAACTGACGAATTTCCCCAAATATTTAAGAAAAAAATACTAATTCAACACCAACTCTCCAGAATATAGTAAAGGAGAAACTTTCTAACTCATTTTATGAAGCCAGAATTACTGATACCAAAAACAGACACTTTAATGGAAAACTACAGACAATATCGTTCATTATCGTATATGCAAAAATTCTTACTAAAATTTCAGCAAATGTAATCCAATAGTATACAAAAAGGATAAATACATCATGACTATGTACAATTTATCCCCGAAATGCCATGTTGGCTTAACATCCAAGATACTACTACTACTACTACTACAACTACTACTATTACTACTAATGTAATCCAACCTATAAGACTAAAAAAACAAACAGGCATCTCAAAAGATGCAGGAAAGACATATGATAATTCATCATCCTTCCATGAAAAAAAGATCTTGGCAATGTAGGAAACAAAAGGAACTTTCTTACACTAATAAAAGTTACGTACCAAAGTCACAACTAACAACATACTCAATGGTGAAACACAAAATACTTTCCAAGATCAGAACAAAGTAAGGATGTTATTAGCTCTCACTACTCCTATCCAACATACTGAAAGTTTAGCCAATGGAAAAAGAAAAAGAAATAAAAGTATGTAGAGTGGAAAAGAGAAAATGAAATTGTCTTTACATACAGATATCATCTTCAAAGTAGAAAATCCTCAGAAATCCACAAAAATTCTACCAGAATAAGATTAGCAAAGTGGCAGGATACAATGGCAACATTCAAAAAACAACTATATTTCTAATAATAGCTACAAACAATTAGAAGCTAAAATTAAAACCACTTACAATATCGTCAAAATATATGAAATATTAAGGCATATATTTGACAAAACATGGCTAGGAGAAATGAAAGAACACCTAAATAAGTGGAAAAATGTACCATGTTTGTGAATCAAAAGACTCAATATTTTTTTTAAAGATTTATTTATTTATTTTAGAGAAAGAGCACAGGAGAGGGACAGAGGGAGGAGAGAGAATTCCAAGCTGACTCTGCCTTGAGCGCAGAGCTTGATGCGGGGCTCGATCTCACAACCCCAGTATCAAAACCTGAGCCTAAACCAAGAGTCAGATGCTCAACTGACTGCGCCACCCAGGTGCCCCAAAAGACTCAATATTGTTAAGACATCAATTCTCCCCAGATTGATCGAGATATTCAGTGCAATCCTAATGAAAATCTTAGCAGACCTTTTTGTAGAAATTCACAAAATGATTCAAAAATATATATGGAAAAGCAAATGACCCAAAGTTTAAGTAAAGATAGCTTTGAAAAAGAAAATAAGCATCAGAGGACTTAGCGCCTGATTTTAAGACCTAAAGCCATAGTAATCAACTCAGTAGAATACTGATACAAAGACAGCAGATAAATGAACAGAACAGAAATTCCAGAAATAGATCCCCACATAGATGATCAATGGATTCTGACAAAGGCATCAAGGCAATTTGATTTTTCTAAACAATGGTGGTACAACTGGATAGTCATATGGGAAAGGGGAAAAAAAAAACCTTCAATACCTCAACACTTAAAAAAAAATGAATGACAGAACTTAATGTAAGAGCTAAAACTCCAAAACTACTAGAGATCAACAAAGAAAATTTTAGTGACCTTGGGTTTGGCAAAGAATTCTTAAGTAGGATACAAAAAAAAAAAATCATGAACTAACTATATATAAATATAAAAAGATAAATTTGACTTAATGTTTTAAAAACTTTTCTTCTTCAAAAGATTTTGTTACAGGAGAGCCTGGGTGGCTCAGTTAAGCGTCTGCCTTCAGCTCAGGTAATGATGTCAGGGTCCTGGGATTGAGCCCCCCATCAGGCTCCCTGCCCCGCTTCTCCCTCTCCCACTCCCCGTGCTTGTGTTCCCTCTCTCTGTGTCTCTCTCTGTCAAATAAATAAATAAAATCTTAAAAAAAAATGCTGTTACAAAAGTAAAAATAGAAGACACAGACTAGAAATAAGTATCTTGAAACTAAATAATAAGAAAACAGTGCAATTTTTTAAAACGCACAGAAGATTTAAACAAACATCTAAGCAAAGATACTAGGAATGGCCCATGGCGGGGAAAGCATATGAAAAGATGGTCAAGATCCTCAATCAAGAAATACAAATTAGAAACACAATGAGGACACCAATATATAACCCACTGAAATGACTAAAATTAAAAATTCTTAACATACCAAGTGTTGGCAAGGATGTGGAGGGACTAGAATTCTAACACACTGCTCATGGGAATATAAAATGATGCAACCACTTTGGAAAACAGATTAGCAGTTTCTTTTTCTTTCTTTCTCTTTCTTTCTTTCTTTCTTTCTCTTTCTTTCTTTCTCTCTCTCTCTCTTTCTTTCTCTTCCTTCCTTCCTTTTTCTTTTTCTTCCTTCCTTCCTTCCTTTCTTTCAAGATTTTATGTATTTATTTAACAGAAAGAGAGACAGCATGAACAGGAGGGAGGAGCAAGGAGATAGGGAGAAGCAGACTCCCCACTGAGCAGGGAACTAATGCAGGACTCAATCCCAGGACCCTGAGATCATGACCTGAGCCGAAGGCAGACACTTAACCAACTGAGCCACTCAGGTACCCAGGTTAGCAGTTTCTTAAAGTTGCATTATGCCCCATTCTTCTACTCCTAGATATTTACTCAAAAGAAAATGAAACACATGTGCATACAAAGATCTGTGAATGAGTATCCTATGAAGCCTTATCTGGAATAGCTCAAAAGAGGAAATTACCCAAATTCCCATCAATGAGTGAATGACTAAACAAACTGAGGTATATCCACACAATGGAATACTGTTCAGCATTAAAAAGAAACAAACTATTAAAACAAAATATCGGGGCGCCTGGGTGGCTCAGCCATTAAGTGTCTGCCTTGGGCTCAGGTCATGATCCCAGGGTCCTGGGATCGAGTCCCACTTCGGGCTCCCTGCTCAGCAGGAAGCCTGCTTCTCCCTGTCGTACTCCCCCTGCTTGTGTTCCCGCTCTCGCTATCTTTCTGTCAAATAAATAAATAAAATCTTTAAAAAAAACCAAAATATCATTATGCTGAGTGAAAGAAGGCAGACAGCTAAAGAGTACATACTATATGTGTCTATTTATATAAAATTTTAGAATATGCACACTAATCAATGGTACAGAAAGCAAAGGGGAAGTTGCTTGGGTCTAAAGGGGTGGGAAGTAGATTACAAAGGGTCACAAAGAAACTTCAGGAGGGTGCATATGTTCATTATCTTTAGTGTGGTGATAGTTTCACCTGTATATCCATGGGTCAAAACTCAAACTGCACATTTTAAATGTGTACGGTTTATTATACGTCAATTATACTGCAACAAACCTTGTTTTAAAAAGTCACAATTCCTTTCTGTATTTTACACATGGTTTGTTTTGGTTCTTCTCATACAATAGCTTTTGAAGGATTCCAAATCACTACCTCATGTTAACTATATGAAGGGTTTTCTTCATAAGTACAACCATTCTCCTTGTCTTATTCCTTGCACCTGCATAACTCAGCTAGCCTATTATATTGAAATATTTCCCCTCAGAAATACATAACTGTCATGTGGTGATAATGGCTATCAATCTCATTAAGCTAAACAGAGTCTTTCTTGTAGAATATCCAAAATTTCAACACAAATGAGACAGACAGACAAATGCCTATCAAACCAGTATTTAACCACTCATTAAAGCAGTGAATGGGTGGGGCACCTGGGTGGCTCAGTTGGTTAAGTGGCTGACTCGATTTTGGCTCAGGTCATGGCCTCAGGGTCCCCCGCATTGGGCTCCTGCTCAGCACAAAGTCTGCCTGGGGATTCTCTCTCCCTCTCCCCCTTTGCCCCTCCCCCAGCTTGCATGAGTGCGTGTGCTCTAATAAATAAATAAATCTTAAACAAAATAAAGCAGTGAATGGGAAAAAGGATTTCCCAGTGAAAAATACTGGCAAAGCTTTATATTCTACATTTTCATCTGGATGGCAATTATATAGTATATACATATATAAAAATGTAAAAAGCCATATACTTAAGGATGTATATTCTTTAATGAGTATGTTATGCTTCAATAAAAAAATATTAGTCAAATTTGAGAGTACCAGTTCTATATTTCATAGCCATTGCTACCTTCCCTCTCTGTGACTTATCTCAGACACGTCTCTGTGGCTTTGTATCCCCAGTCTTCTCTCCAGTACGCTCTGAGCCGCATAAGCTACCTATCCCTCTTGGTTCCTCTCCAGACTCCAGTAAAGACCATTAAGGAAGGGCCTCTTTACAGGATATTCTCCCTCAGGTGGTAACAGACTGGGGAGGCAGTAAATCTCAGCAACCTAGGAGAAATACTGTTTTGATTTTTTTTTTTTAAACATTAAGGGTACCTCAGAAATCACACAGAAGCCGAATGAGTTCAGAGCCAGTACTAGGACATCAGTTTGCTGATTCCTAGAGTCCAGTACTTATACATCTACATCCTAATTTATTAGCTCAAGATTCCAAACTACTCTTTTACACAATGGAATTAAAATTTACTCAGTTGTAAACCTGCAACCTAAGATGACTAAAATTTGAGCCAATAAATTCAAAAAGGGGAATTAACTTTTATGAGACACTAATGTCATCATAACAGCCTAAATTTGCAGTAGAGGAAGTACAGTGAGGCTGGACATAGCCAACAAACCAGGAGGAACTCATTTCCTAGAAAACATAGTTTTAGGATTTACCAGAGTCGCCCATTTTAAAATTAAAATGACTGACGAATAAGAATGGAACGAAAGGGGGCGCCTGGGTGGAACAGTTGGTTAAGTCTGCCTTCGGCTCAGGTCATGATCCTGGAGTGTCAGGATCAAGCCCCTTGTTGGGTTCCCCGCTCAGTGGGGAGTGTACTTCTCCCTCTGCCCCTCACTCTGCTCTTGCTCTCTAATAAATAAATAAAATCTAAAAAAAAAAGTTAAAAAAATGGAATCAAAGACATCCAAATAAACCAACAACTCAAGTGATGGTGGAGACTCACATTAAACACTACCCGATGCATTTTAAATGGCAAAATTCCATTTGATTATGTGAAATTAATCTAAAATGGTTAGAAAAACATGGTCTCGTTTAAATTTGGCACGTAGATTCTGGTCTACTTTTGTGGTCTATAGTTCCAAAGACAATTTGTTTTTGTAACAAGTCTTTGTAATGCTATGCTTATCTGTTTCATTCTTCTAGCCCTGCCTGAGCTCCCCAGTGGATACCTTCGGAGGCCACACAAAGGGGTGGATACCAGTGGATACCTTCCTCCGGCCCCATGGTACGATTACATGAGTGGGTGGAGGAATGCCAGGCCCATGGGTGGACAGCATTTACTGGGGCTTGTTCTCTTTCTTGGTCACCCCACTCTCTCTCTACTGGTGCTACTGCTGTGGCATACCAGGCCCATCGATGCCACTAGGTAAGTATCTCACTGCTAGGTCCGCCTTTCGTGGTCCTTTGGCCAGAGACAGCAGGTTTTTTTGTTCGTCTATGTCTGTTGGCAATTCCAAGTTTTAGGCTCCTCCAGTATGGGAGATATGGGAAATAAAAAGAAAATACAGGGAATCCTCCATAGTGTCATCCTTCAAGTCCTGAAGTCCCTAGCCAGTCCACCTTCTTTCCAGCTTTCAGAATCTTTTAGTGCTTGTCTATTAAGTTGTTTCCAAGATATCTAATTTGGAGGCGAGGAACAGGGAAAAGTAAGCCTATGCCATCCCACTAAACCTAAAAAAGTAAATGCTTGCTAAAATAAAGATTTAAATTGACCCAGTCTCCTAAAAGACAACATGTTCAAATACCATAGGAAATCACTCATTACACAAGACCACACAATGTAAATGAGAAAACACAATCAACTGAAGTCAAAGCCAAGATAAATCCAATGTTGGAACTGACAAAGATTTTAAAGCTGCATAATATTAAAAAAATAAATAAAGATGCATAATACTGTTTCAATAAGTAGTTACAAATTCCCTTGAGAAAAATGAAAAAAAGAAACGTAAGTTATAGGGTGGAGGGATGGGGTAACTGGGTGATGGGCATTAAGGATGCCACGTGATGTGATGAGCACTGGGTATTATACCCAACTGATGAATTAGTGAACACTACGTCTGAAACCAAAGATGTGCTATATGTTGGCTAAATGCATTTAAATAATAATAATTTAAAAAGAAACCTAAGTTACAAAAAAAGTCAATTACAGAACTGAAGGTTCTTAACTGAAGATTAAGGAATTAAAAATAAAATTCTGTAAGATCAAAAACTCCCTAAATTTAGTGAACGACATAAACCTACAAAACAAATCCCAGGCAAGATAAACCCAAAGAAGCTCATGCCAGGACATGTCACAAGTAAACTGCCAAAAACTAGATAAAAAGTCTTAAAAGCAACCTAAGAGAGGGGAGGCGGAGCAAGATGGCGGAGGAGTAGGAGACCTAGATTTCGTCTGGTCTCAGGCATTCAGCTGAATAGGGATCAAACCATTCTGAACACCTATGAACTCAACAGGAGATCGAACAGGAGAGTAGCAACAACTCTCTGAACAGAGAAGCGACCACTTACTGGAAGGTAGGGCGTGCGGAGAAGTGAATCCGAGGCGATATTCGGGAGGATAGACGGCGGGGGAGGGGCCTCCGCCAGCCGCTTCTGGCAAGTGATAGAGCCGCGGAGCACAAAATCGGACCTTCTAGAAGTTGGCTCGGCGGAGGGACGTCGCTGCTGGGGCTAAGCGGGGGGTGAAATCCTCCCGGGACAGTGTGGTCTCAGGACCCTTGGGGTCACAGAGAGACCGGGGGTGCCTGAGTGCACCAGAGCTCCCAGGTATCAGAGCAGGGAAGCCGGCTGCAGATACGGAGCAGAGTCGCGGGCTCTCAGCTCGGGGTTGCCATAAACTGTGATCTGCGGCCCAGTAGGGGCACGGCTCCCCCAGCAGGGACCCAACAAGCAGCAGATCCGGGGAGACTCCCCTTCCTCCCCGGGGAGGAGCGGTGCGGGAACGCACTGCAGGGATCTGCTGGGTTTGGAGACTCCGCGCGGGGTGGGGTGCCAGAGATAGAAACGCTCGGTCACAGGCCGGGTGAGCACGGAGTGCGGCCGGAGACCGGGGACACGGAAGTGACTGCTTTTCCCTGGGGGCACACTGAGGAGCGGGGCCCCGAGTTCTCAGCTCCTCCGAGTGGAGATTGGGAGGCCACCATTTCTGCCCTGGTCCTCCAAGGCTGTACGGAGAGCTTGCAGGGAACAAAAGCTCCTGAGAGCAAACCGGAGCAGCTTCCTTAGCCCGGACCGACAAGGGCGGGGCAATTCCGCCTCCGGCAAAGACATTTGGAAACCACAGCAACAGGCCCCTCCCCCAGAAGAAGATCAGCACAAACAGCCAGCAAGCCAAGACCAAGTTGATCGATCAAGGAGAATAGCAGAACTCCAGCGCTAGGGGAATACTGCACATAGATTCAAGGCTTTTTTTTTTTTTTTTTTTTTTACCATGATTCATTATTTCATCAAAGTTAATTTTTGTTGACTTTTTTTTATTTTTCTTTTTCCCTTTTTCAACCAACATCTTATAAATCCCTTTTTAAAAAAAAAAAACATTTTTTATTTTTCATTTTTAGAGTCATATTTTATCCCTTCATACTAGTTACCCTTATTTTTGGCATATATATATAAGTTGTTCTCTCTTTATAATTTTGAGGTACAGTTTCTTCTAACAGATCAAAATATACCCTAAATCATTAGTGTATGGCTTTGTCCTAGTCTCCTGCCTGATCACATTCTCTCCCTTTTTCCTTTTTTTTTTCTTAAATCTTCTTTCTTTTTTCAAACAACTTATCTTACCAAGTCCTTTTATAAAATCTTTTATAATTTTCATCTTTACAATCATCTTCCATCCCTTCATTGTATCAACCCTTATTTTGTACATATATGTCTTTCTTCCTTTAAAATTTTAGGAGGCACTTTTTTCTAACAGACCAAAATACGCCCAAAATCTAGTGTGTGGCACTGATCTATGCACTAGCCTGATCATATTTGATCATATTCTGCCTTTTTTGTATTGTTTTGTTTTGGTTTTTATCTTTTTTTTTTCTTTTTCTCTTTCTTTTTTCTTTCTTTCCCTTTCTTTTCCCCTGGTTTCAGGTCTTTTCTGATTTGTATACAGTATAATTGCTGGGGACGTTGTAAACCGGTTAGCATTTTGTTCTCTCATTCATCTATTCTCCTCTGGACAAAATGACAAGACGAAAGAAATCACCTCAGCAAAAAGAACAAGAGGTAGTACCGTCAGCCAGGGACCTACTCAATACGGACATTAGTACGATGTCGGACCTAGAGTTCAGAATCATGACTTTAAAGATACTAGCTGGGCTTGAAAAAAGCGTGGAAGTTATTAGAGAAACCCTTTCTGGAGAAATAAAAGAACTAAAATCTAACCAAATCGAAATCAAAAAGGCTATTGATGAGGTGCAATCAAAAATGGGGGCACTAACTGCTAGGATAAATGAGGCAGAAGAGAGAATCAGCGATATAGAAGACCAAATGATGGAAAATAAAGAGGCTGAGAAAAAGAGAGAGAAACAACTACAGGATCACGAGGGCAGAATTCGAGAGATAAGTGATATGATAAGACGAAACAACATTAGAATAATTGGGATCCCAGAAGAAGAAGAGAGAGAGAGAGGGGCAGAAGGTATATTGGAGCAAATTATAGCAGAGAACTTCCCTAATGTGAGAAAGGAAACAGGCATTAAAATCCAGGAGGCACAGAGAACCCCTCTCAAAATCAATAATAATAGGTCAACACCCCGACATCTAATAGTAAAACTTACGAGTCTCAGAGACAAAGAGAAAATCCTGAAAGCAGCTCGGGAGAAGAGATATGTAACCTACAATGGTAGAAACATTAGATTGGCAACAGACCTATCCACAGAGACATGGCAGGCCAGAAAGGACTGGCAAGATATCTTCAGAGCACTAAACGGGAAAAATATGCAGCCAAGAATACTATATTCAGCTAGGCTATCATTGAAAATAGAAGGAGAGATAAAAAGCTTCCAGAACAAACAAAAACTAAAGGAATTTGCAAACACGAAACCAGCCCTCCAAGAAATATTGAGAGGGGTCCTCTAAGCAAAGAGAGAACCTAAAAGCAGCAAAGAGCAGAAACGAACACAGACAACAGACAGTTAACAGTCACCTTACAGGTAATACAATGGCACTAAATTCATACCTTTCAATAGTTACCCTGAATGTAAATGGGCTAAATGCCCCAATCAAAAGACACAGGCTATCAGATTGGATTAAAAAACAAGACCCATCAATATGCTGTCTGCAAGAGACTCATTTTAGACCCAAAGACACCCCCAGATTGAAAGTGAGGGGGTGGAAAACCATTTACCATGCTAATGGACACCAAAAGAAAGCTGGGGTGGCAATCCTTATATCAGACAAACTAGATTTTAAAACAAAGACTGTAATAAGAGATGAGGAAGGACACTATATCCTACTGAAAGGGTCTATCCAACAAGAAGATCTAACAATTGTAAATATCTATGCCCCGAACATGGGAGCAGCCAATTATATAAGGCAATTAATAACAAAAGCAAAGAAACACGTTGACAACAATACAATAATAGTGGGGGACTTTAACACCCCCCTGACTGAAATGGACAGATCATCTAAGCAAAAGATCAACAAGGAAATAAAGACTTTAAATGACACACTGGACCAAATGGACTTCACAGACATATTCAGAACATTCCATCCCAAAGCAAAGGAATACACATTCTTCTCTAGTGCCCATGGAACATTCTCCAGAATTGATCACATCCTAGGTCACAAATCAGGTCTTAGTCGGTACCAAAAGATTGGGATCATTCCCTGCATATTTTCAGACCACAATGCTTTGAAACTAGAACTCAACCACAAGAGGAAAGTCGGAAAGAACTCAAATACATGGAGGCTAAAGAGCATCCTACTAAAGAATGAATGGGTTAACCAAGAAATTAAAGAAGAATTAAAAAAATTCATGGAAACCAATGAAAATGAAAACACAACTGTTCAAAATCTTTGGGATACAGCAAAGGCAGTCCTGAGAGGAAAGTATATAGCAATACAAGCCTTTCTCAAGAAACAAGAAAGGTCTCAAATACACAACCTAACCCTACACCTAAAGGAGCTGGAGAAAGAACAGCAAAGAAAGCCTAAACCCAGCAGGAGAAGAGAAATCATAAAGATCAGAGCAGAAATCAATGAACTAGAAACCAAAAGAACAGTAGAACAGATCAACGAAACTAGGAGCTGGTTCTTTGAAAGAATTAACAAGATTGATAAACCCCTGGCCAGACTGATCAAAAAGAAAAGAGAAATGACCCAAATCAACAAAATCATGAATGAAAGAGGAGAGATCACAACCAACACCAAAGAAATACAAACAATTATAAGAACATATTATGAGCAACTCTATGCCAGCAAATTAGATAACCTGGAAGAAATGGGTGCATTCCTAGAGATGTATCAACTACCAAAATTGAACCAGGAAGAAATAGAAAACCTGAACAGACCTATAACCACTAAGGAAATTGAAACAGTCATCAAAAATCTCCCAAGAAACAAAAGCCCAGGGCCAGATGGCTTCCCAGGGGAATTCTATCAGACATTTCAAGAAGAATTAATACCTATTCTCCTGAAACTGTTCCAAAAAATAGAAATGGAAGGGAAACTTCCAAACTCATTTTATGAGGCCAGCATTACCTTGATCCCAAAACCAGACAAAGACCCCATCAAAAAAGAGAATTACAGACCAATATCCTTGATGAACATGGATGCAAAAATTCTCACCAAAATACTAGCCAATAGGATCCAACAGTACATTAAAAGGATTATTCACCACGACCAAGTGGGATTTATCCCTGGGCTGCAAGGCTGGTTCAACATCCGCAAATCAATCAACGTGATACAATACATTAACAAAAGAAAGAACAAGAATCATATGATCCTCTCAAGAGATGCAGAAAAAGCATTTGACAAAGTACAGCATCCTTTCTTGATCAAAACTCTTCAGAGTATAGGGATAGAGGGTACATACCTCAATATCATAAAAGCCATCTATGAAAAACCTACAGCGAATATCATTCTCAATGGGGAAAGGCTGAGAGCTTTTCCCCTAAGGTCAGGAACGCGGCAGGGATGTCCACTCTCACCACTGCTATTCAACATAGTATTAGAAGTCCTAGCCACAGCAATTAGACAACAAAAAGAAATCAAAGGCATCCAAATCGGCAAAGAGGAAGTCAAACTCTCACTCTTTGCAGATGATATGATACTGTATGTGGAAAACCCAAAAGACTCCACCCCAAAACTGCTAGAACTCATACAGGAATTCAGTAAAGTAGCAGGATATAAAATCAATGCACAGAAATCAGTGGCATTCCTATACACCAACAACAAGACAGAAGAGAGACAAATCAAGGAGTCGATCCCATTTACAATTGCACCCAAAACCATTAGATACCTAGGAATAAATCTAACCAAAGAGGCAAAGGATCTGTACTCAGAAAACTATAAAATACTCATGAAAGAAATTGAAAAAGACACAAAGAAATGGAAAAACGTTCCATGCTCATGGATTGGGAGAATCAACATTGTGAAGATGTCAATGCTACCTAGAGCAATCTACTATTCAATGCAATCCCCATCAAAATACCATCCGCTTTTTTCAAAGAAATGGAACAAATAATCCGAAAATTTGTATGGAACCAGAAGAGACCCAGAATAGCCAGAGGAATACTGAAAAAGAAAAGCAAAGCTGGCGGCATCACAATTCCGGACTTCCAGCTCTATTACAAAGCTGTCATCATCAAGACAGTATGGTACTGGCACAAAAACAGACACATCGATCAATGGAACAGAATCGAGAGCCCAGAAATGGACCCTCAACTCTATGGTCAACTTATCTTTGACAAAGCAGGAAAGAATGTCCAATGGAAAAGAGACAGTCTCTTCAACAAATGGTGTTGGGAAAATTGGACAGCCACATGCAGAAGAATGAAACTGGACCATTTCCTTACACCACACACAAAAATAGACTCCAAATGGTTGAAAGACCTCAACGTGAGACAGGAGTCCATCCAAATCCTAAAGGAGAACACAGGTAGCAACCTTTTCGACCTTAGCCGCAGCAACTTCTTCCTAGAAACATCGCCAAAGGCACGGGAAGCCAGGGCAAAAATGAACTATTGGGATTTCATCAAGATAAAAAGCTTTTGCACAGCAAAAGAAACAGTCCACAAAACCAAAAGACAACCGACAGAATGGGAGAAAATATTTGCAAATGACATATCAGATAAAGGGCTAGTATCCAAAATCTATAAAGAACTTATCAAACTCAACACCCAAAGAACAAATAATCCAATCAAGAAATGGGCAGAAGACATGAACAGACATTTCTCCAAAGAAGACATCCAAATGGCCAACAGGCACATGAAAAAGTGCTCAACATCGCTCGGCATCAGGGAAATCCAAATCAAAACCTCAATGAGATACCACCTCACACCCGTCAGAATGGCTAAAATTAACAAGTCAGGGAACGACAGATGTTGGCGGGGATGTGGAGAAAGAGGAACCCTCCTACACTGTTGGTGGGAATGCAAGCTGGTGCAACCCCTCTGGAAAACAGTATGGAGGTTCCTCAAACAGTTGAAATTAGAGCTTCCGTTCGATCCAGCAATTGCACTACTGGGTATTTACCCCAAAGATACAAATGTAGGGACCCGAAGGGGTACGTGTACCCCAATGTTTATAGCAGCAATGTCCACCATAGCCAAACTGTGGAAAGAGCCAAGATGCCCATCGACAGATGAATGGATAAAGAAGATGTGGTATATATACACAATGGAATATTATGCAGCCATCAAAAGGAATGAGATCTTGCCATTTGCAACGACGTGGATGGAACTGGAGGGTGTTATGCTGAGTAAAATAAGTCAATCAGAGAAAGACATGTATCACATGACCTCACTAATATGAGGAATTCTTAATCTCAGGAAAGAAACTGAGTGTTGCTGGAGTGGTTGGGGGTGGGAGGGATGGGGTGGCTGGGTGATAGACATTGGGGAGGGTATGTGCTACGGTGAGCGCTGTGAATTGTGCAAGACTGTTGAATCACAGATCTGTACTTCTGAAACAAATAACGCAACATATTTTAAGAAAAAAGAAAAAGAAGAAGATAACAGGAGAGGAAGAAAAGCGGAGTATGTCAGAGGGGGAGACGAACCATGAGAGATGATGGACTCTGAAAAACAAACTGAGGGTTCTAGAGGGGAGGGGGGGTAGGGGGATGGGTTAACCTGGTGATGGGTATTGAGGAGGGCACGTTCTGCATGGAGCACTGGGTGTTATGAACAAACAATGAATCATGGAACACTGCACCAAAAACTAATGATGTAATATATGGTGATTAACATAACAATAAAAAATTTAAAAAAAAAAGCAACCTAAGAGAAATGACATATTACCTACAGCAAAACAGCAATTCCTAGGGCAGTGGACTTCTCATCTGAAACCATGAAGGCCTGAAGGAAGTAGCACATTTCTTAAGTGCTGAAATATAAGAACTGTCAATTGTGAATTCTACACCCAGCAAACCATCCTTCAGGAAAGGAGGAAAAATTAAAATATTATCAGATGAAAAGAACCTAAAAACTTTGTCATTACCATGCCTATCCCTAAAGATGGCTAAGGAAAGCTCCCCCCAAAAGAAAGGAAATGATAAAAGTAGACTTGGAAACAAGAATAAAGAAAGAGATTTTTAAAATAGGGATAAATATAATAGACTATCCTTCCTCATGAGTTTCTTAAATCATACTTGATGGGTAAGGCAAAATTATAACGACATCTGTTGAGTTCAATGTATGGAGAGAAAATGCTTCAGATATTACATTATATTGCATTATATTATATTTATCTATTTACCTGTTTGTTTATTTATTTAGAAATAGGCTCCAGGCCCAGCATGGAGCCCAATATGGAGCTTGAAGTCATGACCGTGAGATCAAGACTTGAGCGGAGATCAAGAGTCAGATGCTTACCAACTGAGCGACCCAGGTGCCCGCAGAAATTATATTTTAAAAGGTAAGGAGGGCAATGGAATCTTAATGAAAGCAAGGTTTTGGGGTGCCTCACTGGCTCAGTCGTACAGCGTGCAACTCGATCTCAGGGTCATGAGTTCAAGCCCCACGCTGGGCATGAGCCTATTTAAAATAAAATTTAAAAAAATGAAGGCAAGGTTTTAATACTACAGTCAAAATGGTAAAACACTGATATGAGTAGGCTGTGATAAGTTACAAATGGTAGTATAATGAGTAGAACTACTAAGAAAAATATACAAAAACAGTACACTCAAAAACAGCATAAATAAAATAAGATGGAATCCTTTAAAAAGGATTCTGTTAGTGTTGCCTGAATGCCTCAGTTGGTTAAGTGTCTGCCTTCAGCTCAGGTCATGATCCTGGGGTCCTGGGATTGAGCCCTGCACTGGGCTCCCTGCTTGGCAGGAAGTCTGCTTCTCCTTCTCCCTCTCCCTCTGACCCTCCCTCATGCTCTCGCTCACTCTTTCTCTCAAATGAACAAAAAAATCTTAAAAAAAAAAAGTGATTATAACTGTATTAACAACAACAATAAAAGGATTCTTTTGAAAAAGAGCAAAATAAAACCAAAGCAAGTAGAAGAAAGGAAATAAGAGCAAAAATCACTGAAACTGAAAACAAAAACAACACC
This sequence comes from Zalophus californianus, assembly GCF_009762305.2. Taxonomy (NCBI): domain Eukaryota; kingdom Metazoa; phylum Chordata; class Mammalia; order Carnivora; family Otariidae; genus Zalophus; species Zalophus californianus. The sequence goes on from NC_045602.1 coordinate 77,703,607, forward strand.
AAAAGTTGGTTCTCTGAAAAAAAAAAATCAACAAAATTGACAAACCTTCAACAAGACTAACACACTAAAAAGAAAAGACAGAAATCACCAATACCAGGAATGAAGCAAGGAATAGCACTATATAACTGCTACGACCATTGAAAGATTAATAAGAGAATACAATGAACAACCTCATAATTTTGACAACTTAAAAAAACTGACCAATTCCTGAAAACCACAAAATACCAAAGCTCAACCAAAAAGAAACAGATGGCCAGCATACATTTATAGCCATTAAAAAACTGATTTTGGAAGATTCCCCCAAAAAGAAATCCTTAGGCACAAATGACTTTATTCAAGATCTTTATCAAACATTTAAAGAAAAAACAGCACCAATTTTACTTAAACTATTCCAGAAAACAGAAGATGAGAATACGTCTCAACTGTATGAAGCTAATTATTACCTGATACCAAAGCCAGACAAAAACATGACAAAAATTTTTTTAGAACTACAGGCCAATATGCCTCATTAACTTAGATACAAAAACCCTCAACAAAAAACTAGCAAACTGAATCTAGTAATGCATAAAAGGAACTATACACCATGACTGATTAGAATTTATTCAGCATATGAAAGAGGCTCAAATATTTGAAAATCAATCAATGGAATCTACTATAGACAGTTAAATAAGAAAACTGCATGACCGAAACAAATGCAGAAAAAGCTTTTGACAAAATCCAACACGCATTCATGACACAAATTCTCAACAAAGAACAAAATGGAATTTCCTTCACTCAATAAAAGAGCATCTGCTAACATCGTCATTAAGAGTGAATGAATGATGGGAGGGGGGTAGGGGGATGGGTTAGCCTGGTGATGGGTATTGAGGAGGGCACGTTCTGCATGGAGCACTGGGTGTTATGAACAAACAATGAATCATGGAACACTGCACCAAAAACTAATGATGTAATATATGGTGATTAACATAACAATAAAAAATTAAAAAAAAAAAAAAAGAGTGAATGAATGATTTCCCCCTAAAACAGGGAAAAAGGTGAGGCTATTGCTTTCACAACTCTTATTCACCATAGTATTAGAAATTCCAGCTGCTGCAGTAAGAAAAATAAATAAAATGCATGGAGAAGGAAGGAAAAAAACCTATTTGCAGAGAGCATGATGGTTTATGTAGAAAATCCAAAGGCATCTATAAAAAACACCAAAACTCCTAGAATAAGTGAGTTCAGTAAAGGAGTAAGATGTAACACCCCAAAATCAATAACATTTCTATATATAACAATGAACGTGTGGAAACCAAAATTAAAAACAAAACACCATTTACAATCAATCCAAAAAAATATTTAGGTATACACTTAACAAAATATGTATAGGATCTGTATGCTGAAAATTACAAAATGCTGATTTTTAAAATCTATTTAATTTTTTTTTAAGATTTTATTTGCTTATTTGAGAGAAAGAGATAGTGAGAGAGAAAGCATGAGCAGGGGGGGAGAGGGAGAAGCCGACTTCCCACCGAGCAGGGAGCCCGATGTGGGACTCGATGCCAGGATCCTGGGATCATGACCTGAGCCGAAGGCAAATGCTTCACTGACTGAGCCACCCAGGCGCCCCCCCCCCTTTTTTTTTTAGAGAAGACTTAAGTAAATGAACATACATACTGTATTGATGGATTGGTTTTCAATGTAGTGTAAATGTCAATTCTCCCAAATTAGTACACAGATTTAATGCAATTCCTACCAATATCTCAGCAAGGTATTTTATAGACACAGACAACCTTATCCTAAAATATACACAGAAAGGCACATTCCTGAAAGTAGCTAAAATAATCTTGAGATATAAGAATAAAGTGGAAGGAATTACTCCACCCAATATTAAGGCTTATTATAAAGCTAAAAGAACTCAAGGCAGAGTGGAACTGGAGGGATATACACACAGATCAATGGGCTACCACACAGAACCCAGAAACAGACCCACACGAATCCTTAATGATTCTCACAAAGGTGCATGCAGAAGTAATTCACAGGAAGGACAGCCTTTTCAACAAACGGTGCTACGGCAATTGGGACACCTATAAGAAATGAATAATATCTTAGAACCAATTTATTTTGCTTGTGCTAAGCAGAAATGTGAAAGTTATAAAACAGTTAAAATGTCCCATCAGATTACTTGATTATACAGGTAACACTCTCTTTTTTTTAAATTGCATTCCTTTTTTAACTCATGTGGTGCTGATCTCCTATACTCTGATTAGTTTTGGGTGCAAATTAAATTCAAGTTCCTTTCAAGGAATTCTTATAAATGACAGGTCATACTCCACAAATGGTAAAAGAATAAAAGACTTAAAGTTAGGAAAATTTTCTTGGGGGGTAAATGGGGGGAAAACAGATAAATGTCAAAATGAGAATGTGTTATAATTAGAAATAAAGAGTTAAAGAATATTTCCTGTTTCAGTAAGAAGTTGAAGCTAGATTTTTTTAACATGATTTTTGTAAATGCATTATTTAATATTTTTATTCACTCTTAGTCTTTAATAGCTTATTCCCCACCTCTGACATAAATTTTAAGTTTAAAAATTTATTCAACGCATTAACTTAAAAATGAAATTATAAGTCCAAACAAATGTGAGATGTTTTACAAAGAGAAAAATGAAGTTGAAGACACCAATTTGGTAGGTTCCAAACCAACAAAAAATAAACAAAAATCCTACTATCCCCAGGTACTTAATGTTTTACTTAAATATAAATTTTAACAATATTATGAATTCTAATTTTGTTACTTGTTTTTAAAATTTATTCATATATTTTCATATCATATGACTATATGAATATAAAACTGTCATTATAAATATTTTTCCCCTCTAGCAATGAGGCACGAATCTTAATTTACCTCTAGTCTGTCCCGGTTTGCTTCAAAGCTCTAGGGATGCCATTTTTGGCACTAACCACTGGCTATAAACAGAAGGTACCAGCTAACTCACAGGATAGGAAGGGGTAAGGTTACTTTATGATCTCATTGTGGGGTGGGTCAATTACAAACCTAAACTTAAAAAAAGAAACAAGTTACCTCTTCAGACATTAGGGGAAAAATGTGTTCAAGTGCTAAAATTTCTATTCCAAAAGGACATTTTGAAAATGTGCTGGCAAGTTTCCTACCTGTTGTCACAGCTGTCAAGTATGTTGACAAACAAGTAAGGAAGAAAATTTCATAATTAGGCCTCCAAGATACAATTAGTTAATGCCATAGTAGGTACTGATTTATTTTTAAAAAAGCAAACAAGAAAACTTTTGACAGGGAGATACTACACAGAGGCTAGGGGCTACAGCTAGATATTGCCTGTCTTCAAGGAGCTCCCAGACTAAGATGGACAAACACAAACAAGTAAATCAAGTACTGGGGGCTCCCGGTGCACCATCACCTAATTAAGGCACAAGTCTTCAGACGCCTCCAAGAAGTGATTAAATGTGAAACACAAGCTAGAGTCAGGTAGCTTTGCTTTCCTTCCAAAAAGCACAATAGGCCAAAGGAATCAGAGGTATGAGAAATTATGGTACTCTCAGAAAATAACATTTATTAGGTCTGAAATTTAAGAAGCACTGGAGGAATTAGAGAAAAAGCTGGCTAGGGAAGCAGAGGCTGAGTCACACCCCATGCTAAGCCCTGGAAGTTATGTGTTATTTTTCCCATTTTTCTAGTAACTTACCCAAAGCCACACAGCACATAAACAGCAAGGTCAGGATGAGAGCTCAGGTCTGTTTTTCAACAAAATTCAAGCTCAGGCTGCCTCTCAACGATATTCCTTACTAAGAGGGAGGGGGTGTCTCAACATTGGCTTCTTGAAAGTAGAGGAATCCATGGTGAACCAGTACAATAACTAACCCTTAAACTGATCATTAAAACAGCAGTTCTCAAAGGGTGGGTCCTTGGATCCCTGCATCAAATCCTTTGGTGCTCAGTAAAATGGAGATTCTGGGTCTACTTCTAAACCCACTGAATCCTGTTCTCTGGGACTGAGCCTGGGACTTTGCATTTTACAATGACACACATAAGCTTTGAAGATTAGTGATTTAAAGGCCTTTTCAACTGAACCTAGGTGGATGACCAGATTTGAAGAGGGGTATGAAGAAAGGAAAAGGCTTAATTCAACCTCAGACTATAGGATTTGAGATGACAATGGAATATGCAAGTGAAAATGCTGATGCAGGCAATCCGAGGACAGTATTTGAGCTTGGGGAAAGAGGTCAGAACTGGAGACACTCCAGAAAGAGATGCAAACTGAAGCTCCTAAGCTTTAAAAAGTCACCAAGGAAGAAATGGTAGAGAACCCTAATCTATACAGCTCATATATAGGGTAAGTATAGACTATATAGTTCAATACAGGGCAGAACTTCTCTCAGGCAGCAATGGAGTTACTGAGAGTAGAGGTGTCTGAGAAAGAGGAACAGAAAAGCAGAGCATGTATCACAGAGGCCAAGAGAGGAAGGTTCAACAATGTCAAATGCTATCATACAAAGAGGATAGAAGGAAAGGAAAGCAAACACTAAAATAAGCCACCAGATTTGGCCAATCGGAAGCCACTAGTAAGTCTTGAGACAGGTTTCTGAGTGGCAGAGCAAGACAACTAGTTTCATGCTAATCCAACAATAAAAAAATATGTAGTACATATTTAAGTTTACCTCAATTGTCCACCCAAGTGTCTGATATTTTTGCAGTTCAGAATCCTATCAAGATCATGCATTACAAATGGCTATAATGTTTCTTTAGTCTCCTTCCAATCAGAACAGTTTTAAATATTTTTTGTCTTTGATGACATATTTTTAAAGAATCCAAACCTAATGTTTTACAGAGTATCCCGCAATCTTGATTTACTTTACTACCACCTCATGATTAGATTCAGATTGAACATTATATAGATATCTCATCATCAGGCAGATAATATTGATTCGTTTGATATTACTGGTAATGTTACATTGGATCATTTGGTTAATATAGTATCCACCAGATCCTTCCATCAGAAAGAGGCTGTTCTCCTTTTGTAATAAAACAAGTAATCCATAGGGAGAACATTGAGCTAGTAGGCATCTATCTAACCAATAACCTTTCACCAATGATTTTAGCACCCACTGATGATTCTTGCTTGAATCAATTACTACCCTGGTGGTTGTAAAATGGTGATTTTCTAGTTCAATCATTCCTTGTACATTTGCTACATGACATTTTTTGGTAATGCCATTTTCATTTCCTTCCACCCTTTTCATTTCTGAGTATCAATATAGACTCATGGATTTTTCTCCCAATATAATTATTGTTGTTATTCTTTTTTGATGCTCAAAATGTCCCAAATTTGGTCAAGTAGAGTCCCTTCAAGTCAGCTCTTATGTCCTTATGATGTGTTCCCATTAGTCCTTGAGCACATCTTTGCTTGCTGGCACACACACACAAAAATGTTCCAGGATCACCTTGTAGTTTTCCTGTCTGAGAGTTAGATGGTTTCCTGAAACAGCTTTACAAAAAAAAAAAAAAAAAGAAAGAAAGAAAAAACCAATTCTATATAAGTATTTCCATATTAGAGGGGAAATACGTCCTAATTAATTTTATGAGGTCAACATTAACCTGCCATCAGAAATAGACAAAAAATATTTCAAAAAACTAAAACCAATATCCCCCATTAACACTGATACAAAAATGCTTAAAAATTGTTTCCCAAGTTGAGTCCAGCAATATTTAAAAAATAAGTAACATAATGACCAAATGAGGATAATACAAAGAATGAAATGTTGGCTTAACATTTTTAAAAAATGTTACATTATAACATACTTAAAAAAAGACCTATCTACAATCATCTCAACAGATAAGGAAAAGACATTTGACAAATTCACCAAATTGTAATGGAAACTATCAATGAACTAAGAATAGAAAGGAACCTCTCCAACCTGATTATGAGCACCTATGAAAAATCTGCTATCATACACAATGGTGAAAGACTGAACAACACCTTCCCCCTAAAATTGAGAACAAGGCAAGGATGCCCATTCCTGCCACTTTTATTCAAAACTGTTCTGGAAGTCTTAACCATTGCACTGAGGCAAGAAAAAGAAGCAAAAAAGTACAAAATACAGATGTGGGGCAACTGGGTGGCTTGGTCAGTTAAACATCCAACTTTTTTTTTTTAAGATTTTATTTATTTATTTGAGAGAGAGAGAATGAGATAGAGAGAGCATGAGAGGGGCGAGGGTCAGAGGGAGAAGCAGACTCCCCGCTGAGCAGGGAGCCCGATGCGGGACTCGATCCCAGGACTCCAGGATCGTGACCTGAGCCGAAGGCAGTTGCTTAACCAACTGAGCCACCCAGGCGCCCTAAACATCCAACTCTTGATCTTGGCTCAGGTCTTGATTTCAGGGTCATGAGTTCAAGCCCACACCTAGCATGGAGCTTGCTTAAAATAAAAAAAAAGGAAAAGAAAAGAAAAAGGCATACAGATTGGAAAGGAAGCTGTAAAACTGTTCTTATTCACAGACATGATCACGTATGAATCTACCCAAAGCAGATGAATCTACATATGAATCTGCCCTAAGAAAAGCATTATTAGAATTAATAATTAATTAAGGCTATAGGATACAAAGTCAACATACACAAATGAATTACATCTCTATACACTAACAATGAACAAATGAAAAATAAAAATACAATTCTATTACAATAGCATTCAAATACATAAAACAGGAATAAATTTAACAAAATACATTCAATAGTTGTACACTGAAAAATACCACTTAACGAAATTAAAGACCTAAATAAACAGAGATGCACCATGTTCAAGGCCCGAAGATTGAACACGGTTATGATGTAAGTTCTCTCCAAACTGACACAAAGATTCAAAGTCCCAACAGCCTTTTTTCTTTTTTTAGGAAATTGACAACTTAAGTCTGAAATATATATAGAAATGCAAATAAACTAAAACAGCTAAAGCAATTTTTTAAAATAACAAAGTTGGAGAACTTACACTACCTCTTTTAAAAGACTTATTAAAAAGTCTCAGTAATCAAGGCCGTGTGGTACTAACAAAATGACTAAATCAATGGAACAAAATTAAGAAACCCAAAACAGACATATACATATATGGTTAACTGATAGTGAGAAAAATTATTTCAGAAAAATTAATTAATTTCCCCCTATTAAGTAGGAGAAAGGAAGCTCTTCATAAATGGTAGTGAACAGCTGAATACCCATATGCAAATAATGAATATTTACTCTTACCTCATATCAGATACAAAAATCAGAATGGATTATAATGGATTATAAACCTAAATAGAACAACTAGAACTATAATATTCTGGAGAAACCCATAGCAGTAAATCTTTGTGGCTTTGTGGTAAAATTGTGGCAAAAACTTTTACAGATCTCAAAGAGCACAGAACCTTTCATGAAAAAGGTGAAAAACTAGACTTCACTTAGCTTAAAATATCTGCTCTCAAAAAACTTAAAAAACGAAAAGGCAAATAATATCCTCAGGAAGAAATTAGATACATGATATAAGTAATAAAAGAAATAATAATAAAATATTAGCTGTATATCTGATAAAAGAATCACACGTAGAATATTAAAGAATTTATCAAAGTTAATAAGACAACTCAATAAAAATGAGGCAAAAGATTTAACCAGAAACTTTATACAAGGAGATCCATAAATAGCCTAGAACCACATGAAAAGATGATTGTATCATTAGCTCTGAGGCAAAAGCTAATTAAAACCATAATGAAATACCACCACACACTTACTAAAATGACTGACACCACCAAGTGGGCAAGGATGTATGGCAAGAACAGCTGGAAACCTCATGCACTACTGGTGATGACAGTTTGGCAGTTTCCTCCAAAGGTAAAATAACCTTGGCAAACACTCAACAATCCCACCCCTAAAGTATTTACTTACAAGAAAGGAAAATACTTGTTAAAAAAAAAAAAAAGATTTTTACTTGGATGTTCATAAAAACTTTAGTCATACTAGACCAAAATGTGAAAACCAAAATGCCTGTTAACAGGTGAATAAATAAGTTGTAGTACATCCATATAATGGATCACTACCAGGCACTAAAAAGAGGTGAACGACTGTACATGCAACATGAACAAATCTCAAAATCACCATGCAAAGTCAAACAAGTCAAGCGAATGACTGCAGTACGATTCCGCTATGATTCCATTTATTTTGAATTCTATAAAAGGCAAAACTATAGTGACAGGAAGCAGATCAGTGGCTGCCTGGGGCCAGGATGAAAGGAAGGCACTGACTGCAAAGAGGTGCAAAGGAATGTTCTGAGATCATGAAAGTGTCCTGTATCACAATGGTGGTGGTTTCGTAACTGGGTATGTTTGTGAAACTAATCAAAGTACTTAAAACTGGTGAATTTTATTGTATGCAAATTACTTTAATAAAGTGGGTTAAAACAGGGAAAAAAAGGTTGGCACAAGTTCAATAAAGTTCACTTATCTTATAGGGCTGTTTTAGGCACACAGGGCTCTATAGCCATATATACTCTAAATACCCCTAAGGCATACAACTGTCACTTTAGTTTTTGTCTCTTATTATCTCCTATGTAGTGAGGGGAGAGGAAAAGAGTTACGTTGCCTAATTTTTTTTAAGGTCTCAGGAAGTAGTCAGATTAAAAACATTTCTTCAAGATTGCTAGAACAATTTGATTTTCCACTTTAAACACCAAATAATGTTTGTACTACATCATGTATTTTTTTTTAAGATTTTATTTATTCATCTGAGATACAGAGAGAGAGAGAGCATAAGCAGGGAAAGAGGCAGAGGGAGAAGGAGAAGCAGGCTCCCCGCTGAGCCAGGAGCCCGATGTGGGGCTCGATCCCGGGACCATGACCTGAGCCGAAGACAGATGCTTAACCATCTGAGCCACCCAGGCGCCCCGTACATTATGTATTTAAAAAGGTTTTACATCTATGCAAATGTATTGTAGTTAATTTGTTAAAAGTTCAAAATATCTGGATATGGAATGAACTAATATTTGAAAGAATGTTATCTTTTCAAATATAAACAATACTTTCCCCAATCTGGTTTTCTGACCCACAGGTGTACATAAAAGTAGCCCACCTCCAGGAAAACTGGCAAACCAAGCTTTCACATTCCTGCATGTTCTGCCAATAGGACAGTAGCAATCCCTACACACACATTACTGTACCACAGCTCAGGCAAACACAGCTCTCTCTTTTTCAATTAGAACTCCTATGTCCTTAGACAAAAGACAATAAAGGAGACCACCATCTAAAAGTTCCAAAATACTGCTCCGACATTTAGGAAATTGGGAGGATTGTTATGGCATTCTACTCGGTTTAGTCAAGGCTGACCTCTGACCTTTCACAATTATGCTCATGTCACTTTCTATTACTGAAACTGGTTTGCAAGTCACACACCTCCCCTTTAGAGTAAATTCAGTCCTACTGTAAACAATTACAGTGTGGGAGAATATAGTTAGGGAAGAAGTTAATATTTTCCATAATTTCCTTAAAATAGTCAATTCTTGCTGAGGAAAGCAAAAATCACAGGTAGCTAAGAATGCAGCTTGTTAAATACATGGTTAAGATATAATGTCCTTGGGGCACCTGGGTGGCTCAGTCGTTAAGAATCTGCCTTTGGCTCAGGTCATGATCCTAGAGTCCTGGGCTCCAGCCCCGCATTGGGCTTCCTGCTCCGCGGGAAGCCTGCTTCTCCCTCTCCCACTTCCCCTGCTTGAGTTCCCTCTCTCGCTGTGTCTCTCTGTCAAATAAATAAATAAAATCTTAAAAAAAAAAAGATATAATGTCCTTGACTAAGTCAATCCTACTACAATCAGGTTCTTTTATCCTTATACTACACCTTCACTTCCAGACAGAAAAACACATCAAAATAAAACGACATCTACTGAATGCCTTGTACCTACTGAGCACTGAACTAGACAATCTGCATGCACTATTCTTATTTAATCCCAACAAATCCTGGGAAGGAAGATATTAATCTCTAAAATAGGGAGGCACTATCAAATGGTTAAGATTAAAAATATACTGTTAACTACTCTCAGGAAAATTTGGGAAAACACTGACTCCACATAATCTTTAATCCCAGTCTCCTCACCTATAAAATACGTATGTATTTCCTGTTACAACAGGCAGTACTAGAGAGTACCTGGCATATAATAGCCACCACTTACTAAGCACCTACTATCAAGATTATTTATGCGCTACTCAGCTATGCACCAAATGGAAACCATGAATAATGAATGTGGATGGTGTGACAAATCCTGTGACGGGGTACCAACTCATCTGATCTCCCAAACAGCACAGATTATTTAAAAATTCCCTAGTGTAATGAAAATTACTGCTTCACAAAATACAAAGAAATTCTCTAGTGAATTTTGATTTGTAAACTGCTCTATCCCTAGACAGGCTAACTTTGAAAGCTAGCTTCTACCTTTCTTTAGTCCACCATGGAGAAATGATCTAATTCTGAAATTCACGTAAAGGTAGCAAAAGATGGCACTGGCCAAGTTTCCTGGTGTGGCTCTTTTCAACTAGATCTAAAAATGTAAATGAATAGAGAAAGAACGGTAATGTAAGGATGATCAAGTAATAGAATAAGCAGAACCTAAAGAAAAAAATTAATCAGAAGCAAAATTATAAATTAAAGAAAAATTTTACAAGACTAGCAAATTTTTTTTAAAGATTTTATTTATTTTAGAGAGAGAGTGCACAAGCAAGTGTGCACACCTGTGCAAGCAGGAGGAGGGGCAGGGAGAGGGATAAGCAGACTCCCTGCTGAGTGAGGAGCCCAAGGTGGGGCTTGATCCCAGAACCCTGAGATCATGACCTGAGCCAAAATCAAGAGACAGCTGCTTAACCTACTGAGCCACCCAGGCACCCCGAGACTAGCAAATTTTTACATTTAAATTGCCATCATTAATTTAACAGGGCTAGCTATATTTTTTTTCCCTTGTCATAAAACAAGTTTCTATCATGGATATCTCGTATGTTAAACTATCTGATTACTAAGGCTGACGCAATGCATACACCAAACATGCAAACCTGGTAGAGTAAGTAGAGTGGTTGCTCACTGCAACATAATTTAGCAGATGCTAAACCTGTGCAGTGTCTGGCATTCAACTCAGCTGCAGTCTTTCTGGGGTACTTAATAAGGTCGAGGAAGGGCAACTTTCAGAGAACCCTTTTTAAATTTTCTTATTTTTTCCACTTTTCAAAGCTAACTATTTAAATGTCCTGATCTTAAAAGTACTCCCAGAAAGCAGAGTACAATACAAGTAAAAAACACAAACTACTTGAGGACAGGAATCACCTCTTATTCAGCTCTGAGGCCTCAATGACCAACCCCGGGTCTGATATACTACTTGGCCTTCAACAAATGTTTGCTGAGCTGAATACATGGAATACCTTCAGACCAAGGAGTCAGCCTGGTCCAGTTGAAAATAACTGCAATCTGGCTAGCCTGGTATTACACAAGCAGTCCAGATTGAAACACAGTATGAATATATAAAGACAAGAAGAGGTAGCACTAATCTAGCACTTACCACATGCCAAGCCCTACAGATGATCTCATTTAGTCCTCACACCAACCCTAGAAGGCAGGTACTCCTACCATCCCCATTAAAACATATGAGGAGGCTGAGGCATGAGGGCTAGATAACCTCCTCCTGGTCACAATCGAAGTGGTATTCCAAGTGACCTTTACATCTGGTCTCCACAGGGAGGTAGATAGGAAGCCAAGCTCCATGCAAGACTGATCATTTATCAGGAAGACCCGAGCTTGCTCTGACCAAACGTTTTCCAGGAGTGTTCAAAGGTGTAATTTCAGCCACACCCACTCACTACATGAAACAAAAAAAAAGGCACACGTGTTAGATGGGTGGCAGGGGTGAGTCGAATGGAACTATGAAGCAGTGTTTTGACTCATTGTAAAACTGGGTTACGAGGCTCCAGACCTAACATCCTTACTAGTATTGTTCTCTCCATTATATAAACTGACCAACCTAACTTTATTTATACAATCAACCTAAGTCCTTCCTGTGGGCACACAACCTTGATACATATCTTTAACCCCACATTGTAATTATTTGTTTATGCCTGCCTCTCTAGCAAGAAATTCTTGGAAGCTAATGACTAAGTCTTACTCATAAACATATTCCCAGAACCCAGCAGTGTGCTCAGTAAATACTGGTTGCACGAGAAAGGCAAAGTAATAGAGAACAGGAAGTGTAACTAACTTAGCACAGTGTGTAAACTTATTCACATGTGACTACAGAATGGAACGTTTGAGAGTTCCATTTATTTAAATTCCCTGGGTACAGACCAACTGGCAGAAAGAAAGGGAATAAAAAATCAAAATATGAAGATCACATGGAAATAAAGAATTTTAATAGATAATTAACAAATTATAATTAAAAATTGTATACTCACTAATCTGAAGCTTACAATGGGGAATTTTTCAAGAGGGCTGATACTGAAGGAGAGACGGTGACAGTAGATTTATTAAGCATCCTCAAACCAAAAGTTTAAACTCAACACTTCATAAAATTTTTTAAATTTAATCTAAGAAGAAAAAGACTCAGAGCAAGTAACTCGTCCAAGGTCACAGAGCTAGTAAGTACTAGAGCCTCAAAGCTTTTCATCAAACCATGCTGTCTTCCCACGTAAAACATCCTGAGGAGAAGTCTTAAACAATTTTTTATTTTTTTAAGGTGCGGGAAGGGAAGAGGAAAAAGGAAACCCCAAAATCCCTCTCTGAGACATAGACACATTATGACAAAGCTACAGTGTCAAGCCTAAGACCCAAAAATGGGTTACCTATTCTAAGCAAGGTTAGTTCACAGTGTGTTTGTTTACTTATAGACCCCAAAAGCTTTATTCAAAGCCAAATCTTTTGCTTATAAGGGGTCCTGATAAGAAACATGCAAACTGGATCACACTGAAATGTCTTTTCTCATGGTTCCCAAGTAAGGTCTTCTGCCTCCCACAACAACCCAAGCCCACTTATTCCTGCCCATAGCAACTGACCTATCCTGGGCAACCACTTGGAACCTGCTGTATGTAACTCAAGTGTCTGTCTGCAGGCCTGCTCAGCCCACTGTTCTGGAAGCTTTTATAGGGCCAGAACTGTGTCTTTATCTTTCAGACATAGGCTAGGATATAGCACCCACTAAATAAAAATTAATGAATTAATTTGCCAGTACTCAGCCTAGCCTGATGACCTAATAAGAACTGAGATGTGACTACCAGATAAGGGCTCAGAGGGTCTGTGTTAAAAAACAAAAAAACAAACAAAAAAACAATGCTGTGTTTTAATATTTTAATTATTAACATTTTGAGAAAACAGCATGAAATTCTGACGTAAACATAGGGATGGTTAGGAACTAGCCCACAAAGTATATATAATTCAACAGAAGACTTTCAACTGAGTCAAGATTTTCTGAACACTTGCTGTGTACCGTGCACAATGCAAATAACAGTGGCTCCTATCTCTCTATAATGAGGCCTCTAAGAACCAGTTCCACCCTCAGAAGGAAGATGTTCAGATAAAAACATAAATCTTCAGAAGGTATGCCAAGCAATGTTGGCATATGCCCGCAGGGAAGACTGTACAAAGCCAGAGTGACTTCCAACAGCTTCTACTTGTCTGTGTGGTAAAGACAGAGACCTGACCATAGCAAGCTTCTTAGCTGCCATCATAACGGGGACCCCTTCTCCAACTCACCACCCAAGCTAGTTTTCGGAGGCACAGCCTTCCCACAAGAACAAGAAGGAATATGACAAGTTATGCTAAGTAGTTGACTTAACTCACTAAAGCAGAATTTGTTGATATTAACTACCAAGTGTGTATAAGACTTTTATTTTCAACTGTACAAAGGTTCTGAAGAGAAATCACCCTGTACGTGGTGCATATCTTAAGCCCCCTAAAGATACATTGGGGTTGGGTGGTGGGGTGGAGGCTTAGACAGACCACTGTTTTATTACCAATTTCTTCCAGGTCCCAGGCCAACCTCCCTTGCTTAGGTCTTTCAGCCTACCCCCAATACCTCCTTTCCAAACTTCTCTCTGCTAGCGTTACCTCTTTCCTCCCCTAACTGTGTCTGCAAACACCCAATGCCTACCTCAGGTTTCGAAAACTTTTCCTTTTCAGAATCTAGTTAATGACACTTTTAGGCCTGCTCTGTTTACCTTCCAATGTATCTTTCTGTGCTGATGCTCAAGGAAGGCTGTTATCCCAAGATCTTGGAGCACTCATTCTGCAGAGATTGAGAAACCTATCTACACACCCATCTGGTGAAGATTATCCATATATCATGATATACAACCTCCTCCAGTTTAAAAAAGAAAAAACTGATACACTAAGAATCTAGAGGAAGAGAACCACTAAGCTGAAAGCTAAAGCCAAACACCTTCTCCCACAAGCAGCTGGTATCCATCATGGGCTTTCACTTCGGAAGTACAACACTGGACAACCTGGTTAACCACAAGTAATACAGAATCATCTACTCTACGTTTTTACTCAGTGACTTTCACAACAACTTGTCTGATGCTGACCAGTGTAGGGACCCCAGGTTAGTAGTGTACCTCCACAAACCAAGACCCTGGCAACATTCCATTCCATTCTTGTTGTTGACTGAGAATTGCTTTAATATTGCTGCTGTAGCCAGTAAAGAAATGTCTCCAGGAGTGTGCTGCTTTGAACTAGAAGTAGGAAACATGAAACATCTTCCAGGAGTATCCTTTTAGGAAAAATTGTTCTTCTATTGAAATCAACATGGAATGGAATGCAAAATTTGCCTATATGATTAAACTAAAATGTAACAATCTTAAAGAAATGGCTACCTCTCTGGGGTTTGTCCTCAGACTTACTATGCCCCCCAAGGAATTGCTTAGAAAGGAGCATGAGGGTGTTAAGGGCAAGAGAAAGAGCTCCAGTCCAGGCACAGTTTCTTCTCCTAGGTGAAAGGGGCAGGAAGATGTAAATAGAGCCACAGGCCAAAACAAACAGCACAGAAAAAGAAACATTTTTTTTTTTAAGGTAGGAAGTATTATCTAAAGATATCAAGAACTAACATTTGAGTACTTATGTTAAGTGCCTAACAATTCTATTAAGCATGTGTATGCCCATTTTATAGCTGAGAAAAGTCCAGAATTAAATAATTTGTCCAATGGACACATACAGCTAGTAAATGATAAACCAGTATGCGAAGAAAAGTCAGCCATCTGCAAAGCCTTGACCTTGTCTATTTACAGGCACCAGACCCCTGTCAGAAACCAGCCAAATGGACGTGGTGCTCAGCCACTCTGGGTCCAGGCCCCAGAACTGTTGCCAGAGGAGGATGACGACCCTGAGTCTTCTCCCACAACAAGGACAAAGTGCTGAGTTCTTTGGCCAACTTCTTATTCATCTGCCATGCTGGGTACATCTAACTCACTTCCCCTCGGGGGCATGCCAGTGGCAGCAAAGCAAAACATAAGAAAGCAGCAGCAGAAGGCTTCATAAACAAATGTTACTGACTTCACTGTGTGGTCTAAAAACTGGCCCTATTGACCTTCAACTGTGCTCGGCCATATAAAAGCCTAGTTTGTTTTTAATGTGGGAGGGGGGTAATAAATCATGATTAAAATGTGCTTTACCATTCAGCACTATTATTTGTTTTGAGCCTTGACTTCTGGCTTAAATACTATAAAGAAATATTGTATTAAACAGCTATTTTAGAATTTCATCGATAATTATTTAGATCTATAAGGCATATGGGAGCCATAACACAAAAGACAGCTATGGAAGGAAAAGTGAATCACTTTTATCACTTAATCACTCTGAGCTGCTGTACATAAATTACTCAGTCAATATTAAGTATACATAACCCTTCCCACAGAACCTTGGGTAAAGGTCAAGGAGAAAAGCATGGGTCTGCAACACTGACATTTGTCAAAGAGCACTGAAACTGTTGACATGCGGGAGATGACACTGCTAAAGGCCTAATAGGAAAAGAACACACACAAGGACTTCCCAGCTGCTCCGCGTGATAAACTACAACAGAGCACAAGAAGTTAACTGTGACGGGAGGAGGGTGGGGTATTATACGATTTTAAGAGAAGAAAATATTGGAATACAAGGTAGGTTAACATGGGTTTAAAAATTACATTTGTGGCAACAATTCAACTTCACCAACTTGGGAAGTTTCTATAGATTGCCAGATACAATGGTCTGAAAAATTCTCAAATTACAACCTTGTGAAGTAATCCATAAAAATTAAGATCTGAATTATATCTGAAACTAAACTACCTCAAAATATTATGTATGATAGACAAACTATATACAGCACTTTTTAAAAAGGATAGAGATACAGTTTCATTGTTTCTAATAATATTTTTAATGTGTGTAGGTTGAGAAGAAAGTCCTTAATATATCATTTTTCTTCACTGTAACAAAAAAGAAAAATGAGGCAAAGGAGAAGGATGCTGAAAGCCATTTATCAGTGGCAGGCAGAATAACGTTCTCCCATTTTCAGACATCCTAATCTCAGGTCCCTGTGAATATGTTAGGTCATAAGGCAAAGGCGATTTCCTTAAGGTTACAGATGGAATTAAGGTTGCAATCAGCTGACTTTAAAA
Organism: Zalophus californianus; assembly: GCF_009762305.2. Lineage (NCBI taxonomy): Eukaryota > Metazoa > Chordata > Mammalia > Carnivora > Otariidae > Zalophus > Zalophus californianus. The sequence goes on from NC_045602.1 coordinate 77,720,251, forward strand.
TAACAAGATTACTCTGGATTATCCGGGTAGGCCTAATACCCTTAAAAGTGGAATAAGAAAACAGAAAAGGGAGGACCAGAGAGATGGCAGCATAAGAAACACTTGACCACCTGAATCTAACATAACACTGTATGTTAGGTGCACTGGAATTAAGATAAAATAAAATTAAAATTAAAACAAAAAAAAAAGAGAAAGAAACAAAGACTTAGCCAGATGTTGTTGGCTTTGAAGACAGAGCAAGGGGCTACAATACAAGCCAAGGAATGTGGGTGGCCTCTGGAAGCTTAAAAAGTCAAGCAAATAGATTTTCCCCAAGGGCCTCCAAAAAGGACACAGCTCTACCAACACCGTGATTTTAGCCCATGGGATCCACTTCTGATATCTACAAGTGTAAGATAAACTCGTATTGTTTTAAGCCACTAAGCTTATGGTTACTTATTAGAGCAGCAACAGGAAACTAATACACCATCCTATCTAATAATAATTACAAAAATGTTTTCTGTACCAAGAGATTCAGGAACACCTGAAAATAACAATGTTGGCTATAGTGGAGAATAATAACTAATACAGATGTCTGGACTTCTGCTTCTGGGCATGATGGAATAACAGGGACCATATGTACCCTTCCCACCGGAAACAACCAACCAATCAGACAAAATAAATGACCGTTTTCAGACCTTACATATCAGTCAATGAAGAACAACAAACCCTAAGAGATGGGAAACAAACAGGGTGAGCCATATGATTGCCCCAACTTACTACCTTGAGAGAGTAAGGCCACAGTGCAGGTAGGGGAAACTGTGATAGAGCCTGGTGGACTGTCTTAGTAGTTGAAACAGAGCTGAGAGTCTAAGGAAACCAAGGTAGTGAGAGTCCACAGGACAGAGTACCAGAAAGAAAAGCACTGCACAGAGAACCCTGGAGAATCACAGAGGGTCTCCACTGAGTACTCAGCAAAATCCTGATCAGCACACCCATACGAAGTAACTACCTAAGGATGGAAAAAAAAACATCCAAAAGGATTAGAAGGACCAGTGCCTGGTTCTCACACAGAGCCACTTACAGTGCCTATTCCCACCAGACAAACTGGAAAAACCCCAAATTCATGAGATTTCGGATACTCAGGTCTTGCCTTAGCTGTGGATAATAATTAGCACTGCTCCAGATCCACCTAGCAAATCTTAAAAACAAGACCCCAAAAAAGATCACACTGTTTCAAGTAACTTAATTGCATCTTAGAACAAAGCTCAAGAATTCAAAAGCTTGGGGCGCCTGGGTGGCTCAGTCGTTAAGCGTCTGCCTTTGGCTCAGGTCATGATCCCAGGGTCCTGAGATCGAGCCCCACATCGGGCTCCCTGCTCCACGGGAAGCCTGCTTCTCCCTCTCCCACTCCCCTGCTTGTGTTCCCGCTCTCGCTGTGTCTCTGTCAAATAAATAAAAATCTTAAAAAAAAAAAATTCAAAAGCTCTAGGAATTCAAAAATAGAGCACCCAACAAAGTAAAATTCACAACATCTGGCATTCAATTACAGATTACTAAGCAATGAGGTAAGAAAACATGAACCAATAGCAGGAGAATAATCAGTTGGAACCAACCTAGAATTGGCACAAAAGTTAGAACTAGCTAACAGTAAAAAAGGTTTTATAAATGTGTTCCATATATTCTAAAAGTAGAGAAATAAAAGATATAAATAAGGGGTGCCTGGGTGGCTCAGTCGTTAAGCGTCTGCCTTCTGCTCAGGTCATGATCCCAGGGTCCTGGGATCGAGCCCCACCGTGGGCTCCGTGCTCGGCGGGAAGCCTGCTTCTTCCTCTCCCACTCCCCCTGCTTGAGTTCCCTCTCTCACTGTGTCTCTCTCTGTCAAATAAATAAAATTAAAAAAAAATATATAGAAATAAGACTGAACTAACACTTCTAGAGATGAAAATCACAATGTGTGAGATGAAAAATACACAACAGAACCTATCCAAAATATAATACACAGAAAAAAAATGCAAAAACTGAATAGTATACTGAGTTGTGGAATCAACTTCAAGCTACCTAATACATGGATAACTAGAGTCCCAAAACTGAGGTTGGGGAGAGGAGGACAGGGAAAATATTTAAAAAAATAATAGCTGAAAATTTTCCAAACCAAATGAAAGCTATAAATACACAGATCCAAGAAACTCGATAAATCTTAAAATACAAGAAACATGAGAAAACTATACCAGGAAATATCAAATTGCTCAAAACAAGGGGCAAAGAAAAATCTTAAAAGCATCAAGGGAAAAAAGATATGTTACATAGAGAGAAACAAAGATAAAGATGACAACAAATTTCTCACGGGAAAGAATACAAGGGAGAAGACAATGGAAATAACATTTTTAAAGTACTAAAATAAAAACTTGTCAATCTATAATTCTATACCCAGCAAAAATATCTTTTAAAAGCAAAGACAAAATAAATACATTTTTCAGACATAAAAGCTGAAAGAATTCATACACACTACAAGAAATGTTTAAGGAAATCCTTCAGATAGAATTATGAGCATTAAAAAAAGGAATGAAAATCACTGGAAACGGTAACTAAATGTTAACTATATAAACTAAATGTAAATACTTAAACAAAAACCATAATGATGTATTGTGGGGCATAAACATACAAAATGAAAAACCTAACAGCAGCATAAAGGAGCAGAGAAAAAAATGTAAGTAAACTATTATATGTGATGACAACTAAAAAGCAGAGATTATCATATTGGGTAAAAGCCAGACAACTCTATAAGCATCATATTTTAAATATAAAAACACAAAAGACACAACTAGGTTAAAATTAAATAGATGAAAAAATATATACTATACTTACACTAGTCCAGAGAATGCTGGAGTGGCTAAATTAATTAATCTAAAGTAGCTTTCAGAGCAAAGAATATTATCAGGGATAAAGAGACCATTTTACAATGATAAAGTGATTAATCAAAAGAATAAAACAATTCTACACATTATACACCTAACAACAGAGCCTCAAAATACATGAAGCAAAAACTGATTAAATCATAAGGAAAAATAGATAAATACACAATATGGTCAGAGGTATTACTACTCCTCTCTCAATACTTGCTAGAACAAGTAGGCAGAAAGTCAGCAAGGAAATGGTAAACTTGAACAACACCAGTGACCAATCTATCTGACTGATATTTACAGAAAACTCCAACAGCAGCAGAATCCACATTCTGCTCAAATGCATGTAGAACACTTACCAAGATAAGCCCATAGTCTAGGCCATAAAACAAATCTCAAATTCAAAAGGAGTCAAATCATAAAAAGTACACTCTCTGACAAATGGCATTAAATTATAACTCAATAATAAAAAGATCCTTGGTAAATCCCCAAGGGCCTCAAAATCAAAGAGCTCAGTTCCCACCTTAAGAAACTAGAAAATGAAGAGCAAATTAAGCCCTAAGTAAGCAGAAGAAAGGAAATAATAAAAATCTTAGTGGAAATCAATAGAGATGGAAGAAGAAAAAAAACAACAACCAAAAGCTGTTTTTGAACAGAATATTAAAACTGATAAACCTTTGAAGAGATTGATAAAAAAAAAAAAAAGAAGACACAAATTACATTAGGAGTGAGAGAGGTGTCACCTCTACACATTTACAAATATTCAAAAGATACTAGAACATTATGAACAACCTTGTCAATAAATCTGACAACTTAAATGAACGAATTCTCTGAAAGACTTTAATTACCAAAGCTCACTCAGAAAGAGATAACTTGAATAGTCTTGCATCTTAAAAATTGACATTGTAGTTAAAAATCTCCCCACAAAGAAATTCCAGGCCCAGATGGCTTTAATTCTTAATTCTTATCACACATTACAGGAAAAATAATGCCAATTCTATATAGACTCTTCTAAAAAATTAAAAAGGAAAAACTACCCCTCAACTAATTCTATGAGGCCAGTATTACCCTAATACCAAAAGCAAATACATTATATGAAAACTTAACACTCTCCCTCCCTCATGACCACAGACATAAAAATTCTAAACAAAATTTTAGCAAAAATAAAAAATCCAATAATACAAGAATAATACATCATAATCAAGTAAGAAACTCAAGGTTGGTAACTTACCACATTAACAACCTAAAACAACAATAAAAACCCTCAACAGACACAGAAAAACCATTTGATAAATTCAACATCTATTCCTGTCAAAAACCCTCAACAAACCAGATGTAAAAGAGAACTTCCTCAACCTGAGGAAGGGTATCTATGAAAAATGTATAGCTAAAATCACATTTAATGTGAAAGACTCACTGCTTTCCCCCTAAGATTATGAACAAGACAGGAATGTTCACTCTTAACCATTCCTGTTGAACACTGTTCTAGAGGTTCTAGCCAGTACAATCAGGCAACAAAAATAAAATGCATCCAGACTGGAAAAGGGGAAATAAAACTGGCTTTATTTACAAACATAATTATCTACACAGAAAATACAATGGAATTTACAGTAAAGCTATTAGAACTAGTAAGTCAGTTTAGGAAGATTACAGAATACAAGATCAATATACAAATATCAATTCATTTCTATATATTAGCAATGAACAACAACTGAATTTTAAAAAAATACCATTTAGAATAGTATCAAAAATATGAAATACTGGGAGGCACCTGTGTGGCTCAGTAGGTTAAGCATCTGCCTTCAGCTCAGGTTATGATCTCAGCGTCCTGAGATGGAGCCCAACATCGGGCTCCCTGCTCAGTGGGGAGTCTGCTTCTCCCTCTCCCTCTGCTGCTCCCCCTGCTTGTGCTCTCTTGCTCGCACTCTCTCTCTCAAATAGATAAAATCTTTAAAAAATATATGAAATACTGGAGATAAATCTGACAGAAGATATAAAAGATTTTTATAGTGAAAACTACAAAATATTACTAAAAGAACGTAATGACCTAAATAGAGAAAAGGTCCCTCTTCAAAAGACCAAATATTAATATGTCCATTCTTCCCCAACTGATCTATACATTTAACACAATCCCATTAATATCCCAGCAGTCTTCGTTACAGAAATTGATAATAGGACTTGCAAATTCTTAAGGAAATGTGAAGGACCTAGAACAGGCAAGACAACTCTGAATAAGAACAAAGTTGGAGGACTAACACTGTTTCAGTAATTATTACAAAACTACAGTAGTCAAGACAGTGTGGTTCTGGCATCCAGATAGACAAATAGATTATTGGAACAAGAGACCTGATATAAACCAAAACATGCATAGGCAACTGACTTTCAACAAGTGCACTGACAATGCAATAGGAAAAGAACAGCCCTTTCAAAGAAATGGCACTAGAACTGGATATGCACATGCAAAAAAAAAAAAAAAAGAACTTGGATTCATACTTTGTTCCATATGTAAAAATAACTCAAAATGGAGCATAGATCTAAATGGAAAACCTAAAACTATAAAACTTCTAGAAGAGAACATAAGAGAAAATGATACCTTAAATGAGGCAAAGATTTAGATGCAATATCAACAACATGATCTATTAAAGAATAACTTGATAAATTGGAACTTAATTAAAAACTTCTCTTCAAAAGACATCTGTTAAGAGAATGAAAATACAAGCCACAGACTGGAGGAAGTCTTTGCAAACATGTATCTCCAGAGGACTTAGAGCCAGACTATATAGGAGTTCTCAAATCTCAATTAGAAAACAAATAATGCAATACAGACATGGGCAAAAGATTTGCGAGAGCCACTTTACCAAAAAAGATATATGGATGTCAAATAAGCACATGAAAGGATGCTCATTATCATTATTCACTGAGGAATAACTACTTTGGAAAACAAATTAGCCATTTAAGTTAAACATACACCCACCATATGATCCAGACTTTCCACTGGCAGGTATTTATGTAAGAGAAAAACATGTGCATACAAAGACTTGTCCATGAATGTCCACAGAAGCTCACCAAAGGTATTATCAAGCTTTTAAACTTTTGCCAGTCAGATAAGCGAGAAGTGGTAGCTTGTTTTTTTTTCCTTAGACAAAAAGGACATTTGTCAATTTTAAAAAAAACTTTTAAAATAACAGCTTTATTGAGATATAATTCACATACTATGGAATTTCCCATTTAAAATACACAATGCATAGTTTTTAGTGTATTCACAGAGTTGTTCAATCATCACCACTAATTCCAGAACATTTTCATCTGCCCAAAAAAGAAACCCCAAACCTTTTAGCGGCATTCCCTATTCCTTCCTCCCCTAGTCCTAAACTTTCTGTCTCTACTGATATACTTTCTGGCTCTAAGGATTTGCCTATTTTGGACATTTTTTTTGTGGTCATACATGGTCTTTTGTGACTGGCTTCATTCACTTAGCAAGTTTTCAAGGTTTATTTGTATTTATAGTCTGCATCCATACTTTATTCTCTCTTATGGCTGAACAATATTCCATTTTATTATCCATTCATGAGTTGATGGGACATTTAAGTTATTCCTACTTTTTGGCTATTATGAAAAATACTTCTATGAACATTCCTATATGAGTTTTGTGTGCACATATGTTTTCATTTCTTTTGGGAACAGACCCAAGACAACTGCTGTAACATACAGTAACTCTATACTTGGCATTTTGAGGAACTGCCAGCCTGTTTACGAAACTGCACCATCATATATTCTCAATAGCAATGTACAACACTTTAATTTTTTTACATCTTCACCAATACTTGTTACTACCTGTCATTTTTATTACAAGTGTATTGGTGGGTGTGAAATGGTATCTCATTTTGGTTTTGATTTGTATTTCTCTGATGGCTAATGATACTGGCCATCTTTTCATGTGCGTATTGTTTGGAGAAATGCCCATTCAGATCCTTTGTCCATTTTTAATTGGGTTTTTTCTACTGAGTTGTAAGAGTTCTTTATATGTTCTAGATACATGTTCCATATCAGGTATGTAATTTACAAACATCTTCACCCATTCCCTTTCTTGACATTGTCCTTTGAAACACAAAATTTTTTCACTTTGATGACGTCCAATTTATTTTTTCTTTCACTGTGTTTTTGGTGTCTTATCTACCAGGGAAACTAAAGTACAGACTCAATATTTTGGACAGGCTAAATAACGGCTCCTCAAGATGTCCACATCCCAATCCTCAGAATGTGTGAATGTTACTTTATATGGCAAATGGAATTTTGTGGATATGATTATGCTAAGGATTTGTGATGGGAGGATCATCTTGGATTATCTACAGGAGTCCAGTATAATCATATTGGTCTTTACAAGAGGGAAGCAGATCAGAGGATCAGAAGGCAATGTGACAATTAAAGAAAGAAGCTGGAATAAATGAAGCAAGACAGTAGAGTGATATGAGGAAAGGGCCATGAGCCAAGGAATGCAGGCAGCCTCTAGAAGCCCACAAAGGAGAGGAAAAAAATTCTCCACTTATGCATCTAGAAGGAACACACACCTGCCAACATCTTGATTTTAGAATTCTGCCTTCAGAACTGTAAGAAAATAAATTTGCAGTTTTAGGACACTGAAATCGTAGTAACCTGCTGCAGCAGCAATAGGAAATTAATACAGGGTGCAAGGTTTTAATTGGGGGACTGGCCATATAGGCACTCTCTGCCTCATACATTCCAGACTCCCTGAAGGAAAGCAGGTATGTAGCATAAACCACATGGACTTAGGATCTACTTACAGAATTTCTGTTCTATTCCACTTATTTGTCTATGTAATACCAATACCTTACATTTTCCAAGTATATAATGGCTTTACAGCATATGTTTTAACTAAGTGCTTGTGCTACTTACACCTCATAAGTTTTTTTTCAGCATTTTCCCAGCATTCCTACATGTATATTTTTCCATATACACTTTAACATCAACTTTTCTAACTCTATAAAAAGTTGTGTTGGTATTTTTTAATTGCATCTGTGTCAAATTAATGTTAACATAGGGAGAACTGACATCTTTATGATGTTGAGTTCTCCTATCCAAGTGCAAGGAATGTCTTTCCAATATTCAAATCTACTTCTCTGGCTTCAAGAATGTGTTAAAGTTTTCCTCAGATTCTGCACATTTCTTGTTATTCTTAAAACTACTTTCTGTTGTTGCTATTACTATTGATAACTTTTTGGCAATGTCTGAAATATTTCAAAAGCTTTTAAAAGAGTTTGGTAAAAAGGAGGAAACGAAGAAAGAAAGAGAAAAAATAAAACAGTAAATAAAATGCACACATCATCTAGAGGGAGCAAATGTGTGAATGTGAGAGTAGCCTGTTAGCAGTTAGCAGCCTAAGTTCAATGGGCATCATGGACAGGTTTTCTAGAGGGAACACAGATGTGGGTTAATTCACTGTGAGATTTCAGGGGAAGGATTTTAAGATAATTGCTGCTGTAATGCAAACAGCCAAAATCAGCAGCTTAAAGTAAAAACCATAAGAAAATTTCATTTGATACAGCATTAACATCTATCCCTAATAACTCTTAAGACTAAGACTCTTAAAAATGTAAGAAATTTTCTATTATCAAAAACATCTAATTTCAACCAACTGCCACAATCATACTTCACAATGAGACACTGAAGAAGTATTTCCCTATAAAGATGAAAAAAGATAAGGCCTGCTTTTATTTAATGGTGTTCTAATACTCTAGCCAATGCGACAATACATGTAAACATACATGTTAATATTAATGAATAAGCTGTTATTCAATCATTTGGGGCCTACAAAAATGGCAATTTCAAATGGTTCAATTTAATGTGTGTGTGTTTGTGTGTGAAAGGAAAATAGAAAATATTAAAAAAGATGTCAACAAGTTCCAAATTTGTCTAATATTTTAATGCAATCCTAATCAAAAAGCAAATAGAGGAGTGGCTGGATGGCACAGTCAGTTAAGCGTCTGCCTTTGGCTCAGGTAATAATCCCAGGGTCCTGGGATCAAGCCCAGCATCAGGCTCCCTGCTCAGTGGGGAGTCCGCTTCTCCCTCTCCTGCAGCCCCTCCCACTGCTTGTGCTCTCTCTCTGTCAAATAAATAAAATCTTTTTTTAAAAAAGCAAATAGAAATTTTATATTTTCTTCAAAATGATTTTAGGGTTTGTAGAGAATAAAAACAAGACAGACAAGAAAATGTTTTTGGAAGAACAGCAATTTAGGGGGAAGGAATGACCTGCCAAACCAGCTAATAAAATGGACAAATGAATAAAATAAAATAAAAATAAGACAAAGATGGAATACTTAAATTTAAAACAAAAATACACATCAGTTAGGGAAAAAACAGAAAATCAAGTAACTCATCCAAGTATATGATAGAATTTGCATGAAAAGGACATATTGTGTATAAATAAGTGGTGTTAAGGCAACTAACAATTTGAGAAAAATAGATTCCTACCAGATACCAAGAGACTGATGAATTAAAGGTTTTCATTTACAAATAGAATCATAGAGAAAAAATATTGAATATATTTTATGCATAGGGCTTTTTACACATAACAACAAAGGCAGAAACCCATAAAGGAAAAGAGTGACAGACGTGGCCAATAAATTTTAAAATAATGATATAAAAAGAAAATTGAAATGTAGAAAATTGAAATGCAAATGGAAATTTGGAAAAATGAAATCCTTAATTGTTCACTTAAGTCAAAAAGAAAAATCCAAACCCCAAGAGAAAAACTGACAAAAAATACAAAAGAAATACAAATGGCTAGCAAATGTATAACAGTATTCGGTCTTACTAGTAATTTTTTTAATGTGTCAGGCACTGTGTTGAGAGCTTTTTACCCACCACCTCAGTAAATCTTTGCAACAACTCAATGAGAAAGATGCTGTTATTATCCCTAACCCCATGGATAATGAAACTTCGACACAAAGTGGTCAATCACACTTACCAAAGTCACACAGCCAGAAAGCAGAAGATGACCCGAGACCAGAGCCACACTGTGAGTCACTATTTCCACTTCCCAATATTACCTCTTAGAGTCCTAGGCAAGGCCATGAGTTATGTCACTGACTGAGGTAACTCACAAAGCAGTTCAGATATGTTCTTCCTCCTCCAATTCCTTGCCATATACAGAATGGTGGTGTCCGGAATTCTTTCTTCGTGGACACACATTTTGACTTAGGTCCATATGCACAATACTACCTAGGATCACTCAGAATCTCCCGAGGTTATGAGTCTCAGAATACCAGCTAGAGCTCTTGACCCCTCCTCTCTGAACCTGAGGTACTTCTTACACCTGACTGTCTCATCACTCAGTGGTAGGAAACCGTGGTTAAGAAACAGTAGCAATTTTTAAAACAATTAAAACAAAGTGACAGCTCTTCTTGCCAGATTGGTGAGGACTTAAAAGAAGAGTAACAGCCAATGAGGGAAAGCAGGCACCCTCATAAAATATTGTTGAAATGTGAACTGATAGTTTTTTTCAAAGGCCATGTGGCAAATATCTATTTTTCAAATGGAGAGCAGGGGGAGAAAAAGCAAGAGAAGGAACAGAGACTAGAAAATTGATGACTGATGTTCGTTTTTTTTTTTTTATTTTTATTTATCTATTTGAGAGAGAGAGCCAGAGTGTGTGCGAGAGGGAGAGAGAGAAACTGAAGCAGACTCTGCACTGAGCGCAGAGCCTGATGCAAGGCTCGATCCCACAACCGCGGTATCAGGACCTGAGCTGAAACCAAGAGTCGGACACTTAACCAACAGAGCCACTCAGGTGCCCTGGTTCTTTGTACTTGATTATAGAAATTGTTTTCCATTTACTCATCCATATTTTATAACTTGTTTCATTTTTACAATCAACATGAATTTTTTGCGAAAGTGAAAAAAGTTTTTCCAAAACTGACCTCCAAACTGTATGCATAGGAGGACTTATTATATGTTATATTGTCTCATTTTACTGGAGATTAGAATCATGTATTATACTATCACAAGCAAGCACCCCCCAGGAGTACTGACAGCCACAGAGGAACTGTAACCAAGAACTGATCTGAAGAGTTAAGGAAGGACTGGAACCCCACATAGGGCTAATGTGAGGATTAAATGAGATAAGGTATGCAAAGCAATTACACAGTGCTTGCACAAAGAAAGTTACGTGATAAACATTAGCCATCGTCATTAATTATAGGCATTACCAATTAGAGGCAATAGCTGCAAACATACTATAGTCCCAAAATGGTGAAAAATCAAACTTGTGTAAGTACTACCATTTCAAAAATACCTTTTCTTCATTCTGGTTCATCTTTAATTGGTTATGGTTCACTGCTTCTCCTACCGAGACAGGACTGAAGGTGTTCAAACACTTAAAATGCTCGGTCCAGGAAGAACATGACCCAGTCCTTACCCTCCAAAAGCTCATGCTCCTATACGAACACAAATAAACCCAAATGCAGCTGGGAAGGAACTGACAACATTCAGAAATTTTCTATTTACAAGAATCTCTAAGATCCTATTAAAATTCAATCTAACTCCAGCCTCCTTCTTTCTTGCATTTTCTTCTCTTCAACATGAGTCTCAAGTAACCTTTTTTCACATCCAGACAGAACCCAAGAGAAGCCCCCAGTATGGTGAGATAAACCTTTAAATATGAAATAATTCACCTACATGTGAAAGATCTGAAAAGAGAAATTGACTCCTGGTAGTGCTAACCACTACTTCATTCCCTATTTGCAAATCAAGAAGCAATACTTCAGATGAAGTCACCAATTCACCAAGCATTTCTTAAAGTGATCCAGTCTGAAAAGCACACTGCCCTCTCTTATGCACTGCTCTACCAAATAACTTTTGGAATGACAAACTTTATTTATAAAGAGCCTTGAGACAAGGCTTAAGTTCTAGACACACCTTTCCACTGTAAATAATTCCCTAGAAAATCTTCTGCTTCCAACTTAATCATTCCCAAAAAAAGAATATCCAGGTAGGGCCCTTGCCATACCATGATACAAACTGCTAATTAATTTGTATCAGTAGAGCCCTCTTGAGCTATTTCTCAAACTTTACTGCTGCGACAGTTTTTTACTATCACATGTTTTGATCCAAATGTAATACTATAACTATATAAAAGAGAATTAGCTAAGAAACAAAGTTATACCATCATAACATTTTACAATCGTAACTGATTTAGAAAATAGTCACAAATTTCTTAGAACTTAAGAAGACTTAAAATATGTTTCAGTTTATAGGTAAGCAATCTAAGGAAATACTTTAAGCATGTAGAATATTTTGTTTCAAATACAGAGCATGTTTCTTTTCTCAAACACTACAAGTTCACAACACTTAGTCATACAATAATTGAGATAATTTGTTAAAAAATGCAGGTTTGATTTATAGTAGCATAAAAAATAAAATACCTAAGAATAAATATAATAACCAAGAGAAGAAAGGCTTGTACACATTGAAAACTACAAAACACTGCTGAAAGAAATTAAAGACAACACAAATAAATGGAATGACATCCCATGTTCAGGAACTGGAAGACAATACTGTTTAGATGTCCAAACTACCCAAAGCAATTTACAGATTCCATGCAATCCCTATCAAACAACAAGAGCATTTTTTGCATAAACAGAAAAAACATCCTAAAATCCATATGGGATTTCAAGGGACCCCAAACAGCCAAAACAAACTCTGAGGATTTACACTTCCTGATTTTGAAACATGTAACAAAGCTACAGTAACGGAAAGTGTGGTACCTGCATTAAGAGACAAACAGACCAATGGAACAGAGAGCCCAGAAATAAATTCTCATATATCTGATCATCATACAAGGGTTCCAAGACCACTCACTGGGGAAAGGACATCTCTTCAACAAATGGTGCTGGGAAAACAGGGTATTCACAAGCAAAAGAATGAATGTGGACACTCATACAAAAATTAACTGTAAACAGATTAAAGAATAAAATGAAAGATCTAAAACTAAAATTCCTAGAGAAAACAGGGGAAAAGCTTCATGACATCGAATTTGACAATGTTTTCTCGGGAAGGACATTAAAAGTGCAGGCAACAAAAGCAAAAACAGACAAATGGGACTGCATCAGACTTAAAAACTTCTGTGTATCAAAGGTTACAATCAAAAGAGTAAAAGGGCAACCTATGGAATGGGAGAAAAGTATCTGCAAATCATCCATCTGATGAGGAGTTAATAACCAGTATATATAAAGAACTCCTGCAACTCAACAACAGAAATAACCCAATTTAAAAGTGGTCAAAGGACTTGAATAGATACTTCTCAAAAAAAAAAAAAAAATATATATATATGAATGGCCAACAAGCCTATAAAAAGATGCTCAATATCACTTACAAGAATGCAAATGAAAACCACAATGAGATATAACGTTACATTCATTAGGATAGCCACCATAAACAAACAAACAAAAACAGAAGATAAGTAACAGAAGATAACAAGAATGTGGGGAAACTGAACGTTTGTGAACTGTTGGTAGAATTGTAAAATGGTGTAGCTACTATGGAAAATAGTATGGCAGTTGCTTAAGAAATTAAAAATAGGACTACCATATGACCCAGTAATCCCACTTGTGGGTATATATCCCAAAAGAATTAAAAGCAGGATCTCAAAGAGACATTTGCACACCCATGTCCATAGCAGAATTATTTACAATAGCCAAGAAGTCAAAGCAATCCAAATGTCCATTGGTGAGTAAATGGATAAATGAAATGGGGAAAAATGGTATATAAATACAGCAGAATATTATTGAGCCTTAAAAAGGAACGAAATCCTGTCACATGCTACAATATGATGAACCTTCAGGACATTATGCTAAGTGAAATAAGCCAGCGACAAAAAGACCCTGCATGATTCCACTTATATGAGGTATCTAAAATATTCAAATTCATAAAAACAGAAAGTAGAATGATGGGGCTGGAGCAGGGGAGAGAGATGGAGAGTTGCTGTTCAAAAGACATGGATAGAGTTTCAGTTGTACAATATTAAAAAGTTCTGGAGATCTGTTCCACAACAATGTGAATACACTTAATACTACTGGACAGTACTCTTAAGATGGTTAAGATGGTAAATTTTATGTTATGTGTTTTTTTACAATTATATAGAAACAAACAAATAAAGCAGGTTTGACACTTAATCGTGACAGACATGTCAAGGATCCTCTTAGACTTTAGGCATTTTTCAGACCTTTGCTCTAAGTGCTCTATGTAACAAAATGAATCAGACAAAGAGTTATGGCTTTCTAAAAATCTTTCTAAGGCAATCACACAGGAATGAAAGAAAAACTGATCTAGTGCTATGAATGAAACTAATGACCACCTAACACAAAAATGCCTTCATAAGAATGAACAAAGTATTAGAAATGAACTTCTTTGGGAGCTCCTGGACCTCTAATGGAAGTCTCGAAGAGATTTTCCCATTGTCAAAAGCTGATGCCACCACCAGCCTTCGGATTATCTCCAGTTCCTTTTAATCAGGGCTAGTTTCTGAGAATACTCCTCATGTCTAGGCTAACTTGTCATACCAATCTAGAATTAAGGAATGTTCACAGATTTTAGTCTTAATCTTGACCTGAGAATCTATCAGGTACTTAAATCATTCAGAACAGAGTCAGTAGCTTTCATTACCCAGTATCTGCTCCCTAGATTATCTATTCATGGGTTTCCTTGGTTTCCCTTTAAGAATGTACATGATCCAGAATGGCCTGTGATCATTTTAATGGTTAATGATATGGATGATATGGATGTTTACATCTGGTTAAAAAAAAAAAGGGCACTTCAGTGGAATACTTAATACACTGCCTCTGCAGGAACTGGCAGTTCTGCTCTTTCTCCAACTGGTATATATCAAAATCTACTACCTTAAGTACTCATCCAGGATTATATAGCTGGTTCTAGGAACAGACGGCTTGGGATGAACATGGCTCAACTACCTACCAACTCTGTTACCTTCAGAATACTACTTAATTTCTCTGTGCCTGTTTTATGATCTATAAATTGATGTATAACAGAATCTGAAACCTTAAAATCCCAAAGTTACAAAAGTGTGGTTTACATAAGTGTATATCGCTCAGTTACAAGGAAAAGCAACATGCAGAGAAGAAAAAAGTGGTGTCACCCTATGTCTTATTATAGCAGAATTCCTAATGACACCAGCAACCAAGGTCCAAGTTTCACCTGTACTCTTGACTCTCCGCCCAGTCTCCGTATAAGGGGGAAGGATAAGGTCATTTTAGGTAAACCTTCTTTTAAAACTGAATGCCTGCTATGTACATACACAGCTGTTGACCAAGGTTCAAAAATTCCAATCTGGGTGAAGAAATGTCACCCATAAAATTTTAAGTTGCTAAATGTGTCAGAATGAGTCACAAAGACAATGCAAACAGAAATGGAGAAAGTCCGGAGGTGAGAGCCCACTGCAATGCCTCCGGGCTGGAGGCCATGGGAGAGCTGACCAAGATGGGGAACAGACACTGACACCACTTGCTAAGGGGTCAAAAACAAGACCAATGTGGCAGAGAATAATCACAGCATTAATAAAAACTGGGAAACCAGGATGGTGTGAGATAATTCTGACCTGGACATGCGCAGTGCCTGTGGGTGGCTGCACACACATGTGAAGGAAGACATCCCACGGGCGACTAGAAAGCAGTGACTGACGACTAAGGCAGGATGATAACCAAGAAGCACAAAGTCATGGAAATGAAAGGAGAAAAGTTCCAAGAAGCAGCTATCAACAGTGTCTGATGCTGCTTAAAACAGATAGTGAGGAAAAATTCAGCCCCAGAAAAAAGGCCTCTCCATCTGCCAAGGCCGGTCAGAAAGCTCAAGCCACGTGTAGATGAAAAAGTTTCTAAAATATCAAGCACTCAGCAATGATTTAATTTTTCCCCAAGAGTAGTTTGGCTTATTACTACTCCGGATGATAACAAATTAGATGATTTTACATCTACTCTCAAAGCTGATCTTTTTTGGCAAGAGTCTATGAGGACCCACTGAAAGGATTATAAAGAGAAGGAAAATAGTCATTAACAAGAGAAAGAGAGGACACACTTTTTCCAACTACAGGATTCCAAAGCTTCTGGCAGTAGCAAACAGCTTTTAGTAAAAGTAAGCCAACAAAAGTTCATTAGTGAAGCAGCTTTAACAAAGTAACGTTCTACTTACTAGGCTCAAATTAAAGAGTAGCCATTCTACCACCATACAAAAGATTAAAACTCACTCTTAAGAAAATCACTTCTAAAAATATTTTTACATTACAAATAATTTGATTAGAAAAAAAATACCACTCCTAATCAATCCGACCATCCTAAGACAAATCCCCTAATTACATTTTAATCTCTTTTCTTGTGGCCTTTATTACTAAGTATTTTGTTCATATGCTTTGTAGATAAAACATTTTTGGACCTTCCTCCTGTGTCTGTCACAAATACAAACTTAAAAACAAAAATTTCTACACAAAACTAAAGTATCCTGGGTGGCTCAGATGGTTAAGCGTCTGCCTTCAGCTCAGGTCATGATCCCAAGGTCCTGGGATCGACCCCCACATCGGGGGAGCCTGCTTCTCCCTCTCCCTCTGCCTGCCACTCCCCCTGCTTGTACTCTCTGTCAAATAAAAAACAAAAAAATCTTAAAAGAAAAAAAAATGTATCCAGCAAACAAGTTTAAAAGTCCTAATAAAGAGTATCAAACTTTGCCTTACCATTAATAGCCAATTAATAATACATGTGACATTGAAATTTGTCACAGATTAAAACAACCATATTCCTGGAAATTTATCCAAGTTTATTATCTACTAGATACATAAAATGTAGCTTTTTATTTATAATAAATTAAAAGACAACCATGCCTTCCAAAAACCCATTTGACAGTGAAACTTTATTACCTGATATAAGATGCTCTTTTAAAAAGCTCCTATTTGCTGGCCACAATGGGCAAATTAATAAATCAAAATACTACTGGGGCGCCTGGGTGGCTCAGTCGGTTAGACATCCGACTCTGGGTTTTGGCTTAGGTCTTGATCTCAGGGTCGTGTCATCAAGTCCCGCATTGGGCTCGGTGCTTAGTGGAGTCGGCTTGCCTCTCTCCTGCTCCTCTCTCTCTCAAATAAATATCTTTTTAAAAAAATCAAAATTTTTTTATAAAAATTTAATATATAATTTTTATTTAATATAAAAATAAAAAACTAAAAATTATATGTTTAACATACATACACATATTTTCATACATATTTTTATATTTTTACTACACATATCTATTTTCACTATGCTCAATATCTAGATCTTAGCTTCAAGAAAAATTTTGACACCAATCCAGAATAAGTGAGTTATCTGTAGTAATCATAGTAACTTCTTCCTCTCCCAACTCTTTCAAAATCCTTACAAACTGTAGAGCACAGCCAAAATATTCTGAAAGGTCCCTTTTCTCTGAAATAATTATACACCCCCACTGATCAGTAAAATTGGATGTTAAGATACAGGAATGTTAAAACATCCAGGATGTTAAGGCAAGGAATGGCTCATGCTTCTTACTTAAGGAAATGAACATCTAGTCCAAACATAAAAAACTGCATTAGATAATGCACTTAGCTATTTCTGCTGTTTTTCTTCAAGAGACAGTGAGTTTTATTCTGTTGTGAAGATTTTCTAGTGAAATTCTGCTACAACTGACGAAAAATATACAAAATACAAAATACCCAGAGAACCATCATTAATATTGCAGGAAAATTTTAACTTTGAAAAATCACCAGTTTATTCTACTAGAATAAACACAAAAAAATCCTCAGGGTATAAATTGACAAACTGAACTCAGCTACCTTCAGAAATCTGCCCAGCCTTCCTGAAAAAACTCAACAGCACATTTTTAGGGCAAATGCTGTATTTGTGACCTATCAGATGCCAAACTCAGGGTATCACCATCATGTAAAAATCAATCTCATTTCTTCTACTAACTCAAACAAAAACAATACTATAGTTTTATCAGCAAGAAGGCTGAAAGCACAGGCCATTTTTGGAGCAACCTTCACAGAATACTTGATTAGAACCAGACTGTATCGATGATGGGCAGAGGCTTATGTTCTATATTAGTATAATTACCATAAATATCTTGACTCGCTGGTTTGTACATTCAAACTGTTCGTACGGACACAACATGGGCCACAAAAGCTGTTTGATTCTGCCAGGACCACTGACTGATTCAGCCACATCTTTTCATACTTTACACCCTGGCAAGAAATTCTCCCAGCTGAGCCTTACACTTATGGGTATTAGAAATATTCACTAAAACTTATAAACTAAACAAATAGGAAATTAGCAAATATAATTTTAGGCTGACATTTCTCAGACAAGGGATTTGTTAACTATACCCAGAAAATTAGCATATATATGGCTGTGGGGGGGGGGAAGCAGCAGAAGGATAATATAACCTTAATGTTTTATGAGACTCAATCATTATTTTATTTCCCTGTGCTAATGGCCCATGAAGACAGTCATTCGCTCAAACAAATGTTAAGTCCCTACTGTGTGCCTGGCGCTGTATAAGGTTAAGAACAGAGAAGCAAGGACACAATACCTGCCAAGAACTACCTGGAACAAAAGGAGACATGCCCATTAAATTATTGTACTGTTTCAGCTTTATTGGACATCAACTACATGCCAGACCATACTGGACACTAGGGACACACAATAGTAACAATCATCTAACTGCAGAGCTGTAACCAATCAATGAACTATGACAGTAACAGTCCTGACTAGTCCTAAAGCAGCAATATTTTATTCTGGAAATAATCTTGCCTCTGTCAATTAATTCTTTCAATAGATGGTAATTCTCTGAATAATTTCCACCTATGTTAATCCAGACTACGGTTGCTTACAGAGTTAAATGAGAGAATGGAATGTTTTGAACAGTAGAGAGAAACACATTTGTACTTTAATTTGGTTTGCATTTAGCTATTGCCTTCAATAACGATAACAAGTGACTTAAATCATAAAGCAGAACACCAACCGGAAAGTTACCGCGGCAAGACATTATTTTCTTGTAGTGGCAGTTTAGTGGAAAGTGGAAGCTAAACTAACAAGTTCTGCTTAGCTTTTTAAAAACCATTCACTTCTGGTGATTTCTTTGTGAAAGCTCTGTGACCACTCATTTCCCTAGGCTCAAAAACCGGTAGCGCCGACACAACTACAGATTTGGTCCTCTAGGTTACAAAATAATTTTTAACCCTGTAGAAGTACCAGTTTTACATTAGTATCATTCGATACTAATGATTTTTTTTTAAATAGGGGTCAGTTCTTAACTAAATTACAATAAAGGTTTGCAAACTAGAAACAGTATTTGTTTTTAAATTCTGCCACATTAAAGATGACACCCAATCTTAAAATAAATTAAAAATGTAAACAGACTTCCAATAGCTTACCAGAGAATTAAACAGAATTGTATTATATATACCGAACTGCTAGCTAAACAACCAATACTGCAAAGCGATAAAGGAGAGAGAAGCTGAAGAAACAAGATTCCTCTTCAAGAAATGTTTGAACAAATTCAAAGTAAAATTTTGTAAGCTATGTTTTGAACCCTTTCCACCAGTCTTGCTATTTTTACTACATTTTCTATGTGCACGCCGTTATCAAAACCACAACCAAAGGGGGGAAAGTGTCCTAAAATTTTAGTATTAACAGCAATCAAGTCTAAAAATATGCCCCTCCTACACAGTGAGCCAAGTGGCAAGAAGATACGAGAACTCAGGAAGTTTTGAAAAGGCAGTGACAGCAGTCAAGAGGAAAGACAAGGGGAAGGAATCACGGAGAACAAGAAAAACTCCGTGCAGCCAACGCCGCGAGTTGGCACTGGAACTGCAAGTTCCCGGCTCGGGACGGGACTCGACCGAGCAACTTTGCGCCGGACGGAGCTGCGCGCTCGGCCAACCTCCGAGCCCGGAGCCGCAGCCCTTCCTCCCCGCTCGCAGCCCGGCGGCCGCCTCCGCGAGGGCGCGCTGACAGCCGCGGGGCCGGGCCTGGGAGATGCCGGCCGGCTGACACCCACCTTCCTTCTCCGCCCGCGCCGCGGCCACTACGAGGGTCATCACCAGGTGCAGCGCTCCCAGTAGGCCGGCGGCCGCACTCCGCGGGCCCCCGCCGCGGCTGGCCGCGGGCTCCACACCGGCCCCTGCGGACGTGGAGGCGGCGGCGGCTCCTGCTGCTCCTCCTCCAGCCCGCTTCCCCATCCCTGCCGGCCGGGGGCCGCCGCGCTCCAAGTCCGGCGCGGCCCTTCTCGGCGAGGCGGCGGCAGCGGCGGCGCGGGAGCCGTGGTCCAGGCTTTGGACGCGGCGCCGGGGGCGAGAGCGGTTCCGGGCCCAGGGCTGGGGCTCCGGGCGTGGGTCCGGGTCCGTGCGTGCGTGTGAGCAGGAGTGTCAGTCACGGCCTCGGCCTTGGCATCGCCTACGAAGAGTCGAAGCGGAGAGGCCACGGGTCAAGCACGGCGGGCGGCCATACTGGAAACGGGCACGGGCCGCGGGCTCTGGGCGCTGGCCTGCGAGGGGCGGGGCGCGGCCCTGGGCACCGCCCCCGCCGTACCGTCACCTAGTGGGCCAGCAGGTCAGTCTGTCTGCCCCGGAGTCTGTGGGTCCGAATTTCTTGTCCCGCTCTCGGAGGCCCACGGCTTCACCGGCCGGACAGGATGCGGGCAGTACAACCCCAGCCTGTCACCGCTGTCCCGCGAAGGAGGAGGAGGGAGGCAGGCCCGGGCCCAGCCGCCAGGACTTATGATGGCGGTTCACGCTTCGCAGAGGCAGTGACGGCAATCACGTGGAGACAAGGAGGCCTTGCCGCGCAGCCGCCTTGGGGTGTGGGCGGGGCCGGGAGGTACATTGGGGCACTAGGGGTGGTTCGCCCGCTGCTCCAAGGCGGGAACTAACCACTTGCGTCTCTGGTACTGCAATGCGAGAGCCATCCAGAGGACTGGGTGCGCGTCCGGACCTCGAGGCCCAGCGCGGAAAATCCATTCCAGTGACTCCTCCGCGTCTCACTTCCACCTTTCGGGCCGCCTGAGAATACTCCTGGCCTGATTCAGTTCCTGGCGCTTCCTTGAGGACTGGGACCCACTCCGTTCATCGTTATATCCTCAAGACACACTACCCAGAAGCGCTTAATGGAATCATCTTGCTCTTGGAATTGTGCCTGCTTTGCTGCGGGAAAATCCTTTGCTGTGTGTATATAAAGCAGCAGTGACCCTGGACGGGGAGGGCCGATCGTTCTTTAGAAAGTGCCCAGTGGACATGCTGGCTTTGACCGTCTTGGAAATTCTTAAGACGTTTTATACAGCTAGTGCCTGCAAGGCCCAAATCAAACGCCTTCTTTAGTATCCTTCAGGAAGCCTTCTTCTGCCTCTTTCCAAGGAAAATAAGATTTCAGAAAGGCTTACAAAAGAAACTCAAAGTGCTACCCTATGCAGTAGTCTTCTTTGTCAAGCAAGCACTTAAGTTTTTTATTTATAAATTAATATATTTTTAATAGCCTTACCCTAATGATTTTGAAAAGCAATTGTCTTTTCCTGAATATTAGTGTTAAAATTGAATAATCAGATTTTGTTCTCCATGTAATGTAGGAATAATTATCTCCAAGTTGGATTTTTTGTATTTGTGTATGTAAGGAAAGAGATTTCTAGAAGGCTTTTAACTTGCTAAAGAAATCAAGCCCAAGGAAAAGTAACTGAGTGCCTTAGCTGGGTCAAAGAGTACTTTCCAATGTGCAGCACAAAGAGTTGGCAACCCTCCCCCCATCACCAGGTTCAGGGCAGACAAGTCTCTCTGACTATGAAATGCTCAGGTTCTCTTACACAGGAATCAACTACATCCCCTGACTAGCCTGAGGCTCAAGAGCCACATGGGAAATAACTTGCATATGTCTGTAATTGGAGCTTAGACATATACAGACACGTTTGATCAGAGGCCAATTTCCCATGAAGCTAGTGAAGCTTAAGTTTTAGGGCTCCTCTCCTGCATAAGTTCCTTCCAAGGCCTTCCACCTAACTGTGTATTTATAAAGCTTTAATCTTGTTCTTAATGGGCACTCCCCAATGGTTGTAGAAGCTTTTAGAGCCTGCTGTATCTGAACCTTCCCTGTACCTAATGGACTTTGGGAGCCAGAGGGGTGATAATGGAAGTCTGTTTCCCAGAAAGGAAAAGGAGACTGCTGGGAGAATAATAATAAAAGAAGAAGGACTTACTAGACAGCTCGGTAAACTGTTGAGCAGCTGGGGTTGAGCCACCATCACCCCATTATCCCCTCTCCCCCAACACTTGTGTTCCTCGGGAAGGAGAGAACTAGGAGTTAAAACAGAAGAAATGATCACCGAGGACCCTTCTGAAGTTCTTGATTAGCTCCAGACCTCCCTTCTCCCCTTTGGGGAATTAGAGAGACCTGGGCATTTGGCAGGTGGAGGCAGGCTCTTCAGCTGGCAAAATGAGGGAAAACCTGCTAAACCAGCGGTTCTCAAAGTGCTAGAGCAGCAGCGTCTGCATGACCTGGGAGCTTGAGATCCAGCGATCCGTTTTAACAAGCCACCTGAGTGATTCTAGTACATGCTCAAGTTTGAAAACTGTTGATGTAAGCCAGGAACTATAGGTTGTTGGGACTTCTCATCTTCTACTTGCTTTGCTCTCTAGCCAGATTAGTAAGCTTCTATTAGAAGCAGAGTTAAAAGGAACGCAGATGAATTTGGGCTTAAATCCCAGCCCTGCCTTTACTAGCTATATGATGATAGGCAAATTGCTCAACTTTTCTGGCCTCACTTTCCTTTTATGTAAAATGATACCTAATAAATTTGGGAAGATGAAGCAAGATATGTTTGTAAACGTATAGACTATGCCTGGCACAGAGTAGGAGATTATCAGGGGTAGCTATTGAGTACTTATTTTTTCAAAACGCCATATTAGGCACAGTGACAGTTTCAAAGATCATTGATTGATTTATACTCCCACTTCACTCGCAAAATATTTGAAGAGGCTTACAAGAATACTTGCATTTAGTAAAAATACATTTGAATTAAAATTGGGGACCAAGAGGAGGAAACACTGTTGGAAGTCCCATGGCTCTACCTCCCTGGCTCCCTAGTTGACTGCATGTGGTCTCCTGGTGTTGGACGCTATGCTTTTTCAAGTCCCAACTTCAAGTCACTAGCCAGACCTTGCTGTGTCTATTGCTGATCCCACCCCAGCATCTCATAGATGTCTGAAACTCACATGAACTGAGCGCCCCCAGCTTGCTTTATCCACAGCTTTTCCCATCTCCAGAGCAACTCCGACTATCCAGTTGCATAGGCCATAAACCTAAGAGTTATTCTTTACTCGTCTCTGCGTATATCCAGAATCTAGCCATTTCTCACCACCTTCATGGCACACTCTGGTATGAGTCGCATCATCTTCTGCCAGGAATTCTGCAAGAACTTTGTAACAGTTTCCCCTGTTTCCAGCTACTTTTACAGTGAAAAGTTTTCACTCACAGCACCTGCCTAACGGAAGGCTGTGTTATACTTCAACGGGTTCAAGCCAACTGAAGCTGATAAAGGACTGTGAACTTCGAGTGACCCCTAGACCAGACCCTTATTAGACCTGACTGAAGACTTGTTCCTGTCCAGTGAACAAAGAGCCTTGTTTTATCCAACGCTGTTCTTTCCTACCCAGAGTCCTGGTTTTCCGTCTTTAATTAGCATAACCACCTCGAACCCCTTTCCCTCTCTCTAACACTTAAAAAACCCTGGCTTTTCCCACTTCCCAATTATTTACTCAGTGAATTTTTTCACTGGTGTATTTCCTTGCTTGACAAGTATATGGACTCAGCTTTGATTTTTTGTTCTTTTAGTTCTGGTGCTCTTTGCGTGATGTTTTGACATAAATTTGCACACTTATTGTCAACACAGCAGCCAGAATGACCCATTTAAAACATAAGACATCTCATCCTTCCTGCAGTGGTTCTCATCTCAGGGTAAAAGCCAAATCTCTTATGATGATGACCCACATGGCTGTACTGTGATCCTTGACTTCCAGGCTTAGTCTGTTTCAGCTCAGTTGCCACCGTTCTGTTCTTCAAACACACCACGGATGCTTCTGCTCCAGGGTCTATGCCCTAGCTCTTCCTTCTGTCTGAAATGCTTTCTTCTCCACTTCTCTGCTTGGCTCACCCTCTCACTTCTTTTCAGGCTTGACTCAGTTACCACCTTCTCCGTGAAGCCTACTCTGATCACCATTGTTAATACTGCAGTTCAATATGCCCACCCCCAAGTCCAATCCTCCTTACTCTTTGCTCATTTTTCTCTTTTTCCCATAAAACTTATCACTTTCCCTAATACCATATATTTATTCATTATGTATCGCCATTACCTCTCACCCCCATCTGTTTTGTTCACTGGTGTATCCCAAGCTTCAGGAATGTACTAAGCACTTACTAACACTTAGAGAGTGAATGAATGAATGAGTGGATGGAAGGATGAATTAATTAATGATTAGAACTAAAAGATAAAGAGCAGTAAGACATACTCCTTCCACTCCACGGCACTTAAAATCCAGTGGATAAGATAGAAATGTACACACTATAATAGGAGGGAGGGAACCAAAGGAGAGAAGAGGAGAGAGACTATGAAGGCAATCTGGGTTCTGCCAATTCCTTTATGTACCCAGCCTTTTCAACATCTTCAACTGATTTTTCTTTGTTTTCAGTTGCATGTCTCTTTCATCTAGTTCAGATATGCATAAAGCCCACAGCAATCAGGTGAATAAGAAGAAAGATAGCATATTAAGAGTCCTCTTCAGGGGCGCCTGCGTGGCTCAGTCGTTAAGCACCTGCCTTCGGCTCAGGTCATGATCCCAGGGTCCTGGGATCGAGCCCCGCTTTGGGCTCCCCGCTCAGCGGGAAGCCTGCTTCTCCTTCACCCACTCCCTCTGCTTCTGTTTCCTCTCTTGTTGTGTCTCTCTCTGCCAAATAAATAAAATCTTTAAAAAAAAAAGAGTCTTCTTCAATATACAGAGTGCTCTCTTCATTTTGTCTGCTGTCTTGTTCCTTGTTAAGTTTCTTTTGGTGGTGTTCTTTTAAAAAAGAATCAACTCACAAAGCCCCAGGTTTAAGTCTGCTCCGCTTACTATGTAAATCGCAGCAGCCTAGGGTAGGGCAAGTAAACAGAGAGGTTTATGCTGTAGGATGAGGATAGTGGTTTATGAGGTGGTGAGCTGAGCTCACTAGGTGGACTCTATCCTATTTGAAGCTCTTTACCGTATGTTCCTCAAGACCCGATTCCTTTGCAGTTTCCCAATTCACGTGAACTAAGGCGTCATCAAAGACAATAACCGCTACCACATATACATCTCTGCTAACAAGCATCTTGATTTCAATGCTAGAATTGACTACAGTTTTGTTTCATATGTTTCTTTCAAGCTGACTGACACATTTTATAAGCCTATAGTAATCTTTCTAGCATTTGTAGGAAATATTTTTGCGGTAAACATCCTAATTTGAAATAAACCAAAAATTTCGGCCTGCCATTCAAATTCTCCACAACATGCTCTGATATCTACCTTTTTTCTCTCCTAGAAGACTTATCATTAATCTTACGACTTTTTGAAATGTTTTATGTGGTTTGGTGGTCTGTCCAGTAAAAAGAAGGAGCTAATATTCTTGAGGACAGACGATGCCTCAGTATTTTTCCTCTTCCTCCCACCTCCCCTGCCATTGGCCTCTCTGGTCCTCAGTAAGTACTTTGGGATAGGATTTTAGGCTGCACTGAGTTTCTGAACTGTCCTAAACACCATTACTAAAAAGACCTACTTCAACCATCAATCAGTTGCGCTTAAAGTGTCACCGTCTGGGGGTAGTTAGCAGCCTCAAAAAATCATTCAGGGGGAGAAAAGACACTGAACAATGTGTTGAGGGATTTTTTTGTTCCTACCTCTCCCTATTATTTAACTGTTTGCAACTAAAATTTCCAGGAACGTTCAGTAAAGGCAAGGACCAACATATTCAAGATGCTCAGATGAGATCAGAAATGATGAAAAACAGAATTAAGACATTAATAATGTATACGAGTAAAATGACATCTGCTGAGATGTGCTATAGGAAAGACACAATTTTCTCTGCCAAGTCCGGTGTGAGTGCCACAAATGAGGAATTAAGAATTGGCCATTACGTGTGCAGCCTATAATAGCAGTCTGAGAGCAGTTATCACAGCTAAAACACGTACATGCTTGCGCAGTGTTTTCTCTAAAGTGAATTCTTTCTCTAAACTTCATTATGTTACTTTCTGGTATCTTAACCACAAGATAAATTTTTTTTTTTTGAGAGAGAGAGAGAAAAAGAGAGCGCATGCATGTGCACACACGAGGAGGGGTAGGAGGGGTGGGATAAAGAGAGGAGGGGGAGGGAGAAAGAATCTTAAGCAGGTTCCACGCGCAGTGCAGAGCCCCACTTGGGGCTCAATCCCACCACCCTGAGATCATGACCTGAGCCTGAATTCAAGAGTCGGGCACCTAACGGACTGAGTTGGCCAGGTGCCCCTAAATTTTGTATTTTAAGTCTGGTGTTTTCAAACCATGCAACATGGCTGGTAAAATGTTTTTATGACCACAAATTAACAAGTCTGGATTACTCTTAAAAGAAAAGTGTCATCAAAGAAATAGTGCATGTTCTCCAGAGTAATATTTGTGTTTCGGAGTTAGTCTACGTTATGGTTAACATCTGTATTCTATCATTGAGATTTGATGCTTTGAATGCCTTTCATAGTACACAGGCCAGGGAATATTAATAGCAGACTCCTTGATCTTTGTAAAATATGCATTTTGTCACACAATGGAAAATATGAGAATTTTTGTTGCTGTTGGAGAAAATATTGTTTTCTTTTTAGCAATGTGGTTTCACTTGTGAATAGCCTCACACCAAAAATCCATAGGATTTTAGAACAAGAAATGACTGTAAATATTTAGTTAAGGCTTTGGAAGTATCCCCTTCACATCCAGCTATTGTTTGGCAAATTACTCAGCCTTTCTAAATCTGCTTCCACCGTTTCATGTTCTAAAAAATGGCAAAAAATAACTGCTGAAGGCTAGTTGTAAGGATTGAACAAGCTAACTTGGAGCTATCTTGCACCTGGCAAGTGCTCACTAATGTTCCTGTCGTAATAATGATTAGCATTCCAGAAAAGGAAACTGAGGCCCAGAAGTGAAGGGGCCTGTCCAAGATAATGGCAGAATTTCATTCTGTGTTTCATCTCTAGGTCCATTTAATTGAATATTTTATATGTCTACAGTGTTTTATTTAGCAGAGTGTTCTTATAACTTTTGTATTCATCTTATAATAATGCCAAAGGCTGAGGAATTAAAACTCTACTGCTCCACATAAGTGATAGCACAGATCAATCCAGTAATAATGCAAGAGGTGAATCAAATGATTCCTCGGGAGGTCTCCCCATTTATGAAAGCTGTCCCTTATTAGCCAGAGCTTGAACTTCCCTGAAATTACCAACTCAAGCCTAAGCATTTTACTCAAGCCAAGGTAGGCCAGATTATGCTGTGATAACAAACAACCTCCAAATTTCAATGACTTAAAAAAAAAACAGACTTGTTTCTCTCTTTCGCTACACGTGCGCCCAGAACCACAGCTGATGGAGTGAAGTGGGTCTCTGTAGCAGAGTGAAGAGTGCTCTCGAGGGTCTGATGATGGCAATTAAATGACCCGATGGAATTGATTTTCCTCCCGTCTACTCACAACACATTGGTCCAAGCAAGTCATATGGCTGCCCCTTACTTCAAAGGACCGGGAAGTGTAATCCTGCCTATGGCTGTAAGGAGAGAGGGCAGGACAATTTAATAGCCCTAATGACTACCACAGGCTTTAAATTATTTTCACTTCTCCTTGGAAAATAAGAAACAGCAGCCTGCGAAAAGATGGTGGAAACTGGTTTCAGTTTCTCATGAGTTATAAAGTTGTACAGACGAGCCTTAACTTTCTAACGTTTATGCTTTGTTGGTTGGTTTAATATATTTTTGTTTGTTTTTAAGTTTTTACTTAAATTCCAGTTAATATACAGGGTAATATTAGTTTCAGGTGTACAATATAGTGACTCAACACCTCCATACACCAGCCGGTGCTCATCGCGACAAGTGCCCCCCCTTAATCCATCCCCTATTTCCCCCATTCTGCCACATACCTCTCCTCCAGTAACCATCAGTTTGTTTTCTACAGTTAAGAGTCTGTTTCTTGGTTTGCCTCTCTCTTTTTTCCCCAGGATTGTTTGTTTTGTTTCTTAAATTCCACATAAGGGTGAAATTATATGGCATTTGTTTTCCTCTGACATTTTGCTTAGCATTATATTCTCCAGCTCCATCCACATCATTGCAAATGGCAAGATTTCATTCTTTTTATGGCTGAGTAATATTTCATGGTTATATATACCATATCTTCTGTATTCCTTCATCAGTTGATGGACATTTGGGTTCTTTCCATAATTTGGCTCTTGTAGATAATGTTGCCATAAACATTGGCGTGTGTGTGTGTATCCCTTCGAATTAGTATTTTTGTATTCTTTGGATAAATACCTAGTAGTGCAATTGCTGAATCATAAGGTAGTTCAATTTTCAGCTTTTTGAGGAACCTCCATACTGTTTTCCAGAGTGGCTGCACCAGTTTGCATTCCCACCAACAGTGCACGAGGGTTCCCCTTTCTCCACATCCTCACCAATACCTGTTGTTTCTTGTGTTGCTGATTTCAGCCACTCTGACAGGTGTGCAGTGTTATCTCATTGTAGTTTTGATTTGTATTTCCCCGATGATGAGTGATGTTGAGCACCTTTTCATGTGTTTATTGGACATCTCTGTCTCTTTTGGAAAAGTGTCTATTCATGTCTTCCGCTGATTTTTTTAATTGGATTATTTGTTTTTGTGTGTGTTGAATTTATAAGCTCTTTATAGATTTTGGATACTAACCCCTTATCAGATATGTCATTTGCAAATATCTTCTCCCATTCCATAGGTTGCCTTTTAGTTTTGTTGATTGTTTCCTTCACTGTGCAGAAGCTTTTTATTTTGGTTAAGTCCCAATAGTTTATTTTTGCTTTTGTTTCCCCTGCTGCAGGAGACGTATCTAGAAAAAATATACCACAACTGATGTCAAAGAGGTTACTGCCTGTGTTCTCCTCTAGGGTTTTAATAGTTTCCTGTCTCCACTTAGGTCTTTCATCCATTTTGAATTTATTTTTGTGCGTGGTGTAAGAAAGTGGTCCAGTTTCATTCTTTTGCATGTTGCTGTCCAGTTTTCCCAACACCATTTGTTGAAGAAACTGTATTTTTCCATTGGATATTCTTTCATGCTTTATTGAAGATTAGTTGACTGTATAGTTGTGGGTTTGTTTCTGGGTTTTTTTTTTTTTCTGTTCTATTGATCTATGTATCTATTTTCATGCCAGTATCATACTGTCTTGATCTCTAGAGCTTTGTAATATAACTTGCAATATAACTTCGGTTTAATATATTTTTATTTGGATGTAGTCACCAATGAAATATGAATGCTTCAAAAAGCAGTTGGAGAGAATTCAAATTTTAATTTTTAGAGTTTGTATGTTAAAAAAAAAGCAGTAACAGGGAATATTTGAATACTGGCTGGATTTTTGATGAAGAATTGTTTGTTGGTATGATCATGTTATGGCTTTTTTTTTAAAAGAGACTTTATCTTTTAGAAATATATACTGAAATATTTAAGAATGAAACAATACGATGGGATTTGCTTCAAAATACTCTACAAGATAAGTGGGGGCGGAAGGTAGGGTTACAGATGAAAGAAGGTTAGCCACGAGTTGATTATTATTGAAGCCAGGCGACCAGTACATGGAGGTTCATTATGCCAGTCTTTCTACTTTTAGGTATGCTTGGAATTTTCCAAAATAAAAAGTTTTAAAAAAGCAATAATAGGCCTTCAGCTATTTTAGCCCCAGACCTAGCTTCTCTAGATATGGCTAACAAGGGATCCTAGACCATCACTGGTGCTAGTGGGGCCTGGCCTGGAAGATCAAATCATCAAGCTTCATCCGAAGTATTTGTGCACTTGCCAAACATTTGAAACAACCAAACTCGGCCCAAGGTGGCAGCAGAGAATGTCCACACCTTGCAGCATCTGGCAGGGCCTCAGAACCACCTACTCGTGCCTACTGAAGAGGCTGAGTGCTCAGAGCCTCCTGAGGCCATGGTTGCTTGTCCAGTTCAACATGTAAGACTCAAGTCCAGCTCTGAGCTAAACTCCTCAGATTACTCTTCAAGTAAAGACAGGACACTAAGGTTTCTTTGATCATTAACACAGTGCCCAGAGACCACTGACATCTCTGAGGTATGTAGAAATGTGTGGGACATGAGTCTGGGCCACAAACAGACAGGGCTACTATAAATGCTCCTCCCTGTTTCCTAAGGCCCCTGGACTTCGCCAAAGCTCTTCTGCCATGAGCCAGCGCACTCTCAGCTCTAGGCACTGCCTCCTTGTTCCTAATAGAGGTGCTGGTTGTAAGCATCATCAGGCTGACACCTGGCACATAGTACCTTCTCTCTCTGTCAGCACTGCTCCCTTGCCCACAGTTTGTGCATCTCTGTCACATGAATTTATTCTTCATGATCTTGCTTTCCCTCCCAAAGCTGATTGGCTATGGACTCCTATCCGGGCTGGTCCAATCAGATTCTCTTGAAATTTTTTACTAAGAGGGCGCCTGGGTGGCTCAGTTGGTTGAGCGGCTGCCTTCGGTTCAGGTCACGATCCTGGAGTTCCGGGATTGAGTCCCACATCGGGCTCCCCGCTCGGCAGTGAGTCTGCTTCTCCCTCTAACCCTCTTCCCTCTCGTGCTCTCTGTCTCTCATTCTCTCTTTCTCAAATAAATAAATAAAATCTTAAAAAAAAAGAAATTTTTTACTAAGAGATATGAATATTGAGGGTGAATTCTGAGTTATGAAAATGGCAGAGCTTACGCATGACCATCTACAAACTTTTGCTGCAGAGTCCTTAGAACTGCCTTGAGTCCTACTCTCCAGAGGACTGGTTGCTCAGCATTTGCATGGGTGCCATGAAATAATCCAGTATCACTAAATATGTCTATATGTAGGACTAAGTTCCCTTTCTTTGTTGAGTGTCTTGAGGGTGTGGTGGGAAGGCTCTAAGATGGCCTCCAATTATCTCCACATTGTTATTCTCAGCTTTCTGTAAACCACACCCTCCCCACCTGGAGTGTGGGCTGAATCTAATGACACTTCTAATGAATAGAATATGGCAAGAGTGATGTGATTTCACTTTAAGATTAGGTTACAAAAATCTCTCTGACCCCTCTGAGGGAAGAGAGCAGTCCTGCTGTGAATATCCATATGGAAAAGCCCACTAGGCAAGGCTATAACCCACAAGCAGCAGGGACCTGAGGCCGGCCATCAGCCACATGAGTGCGCTTGGAGAATAACTGGGAGCCTTGTGATGACCAAGACTACAGGCCCGACTGACACTTTGATTATAGACTTGTGAGAAACTGAGCCAAAAGAACCCAGGTAAGCTATCCCCAGATTACTGATAATAAATGTTTGTTGTCTTAAGCTACTTAGTTTGGGGGTAATTTGTTACACAGCAACAGGTAACTAATACAAGGGATTATGAAAATTTAAAATAAAAAGGAAATCTTAAAAAGACTGATGAAAATGGACTAGCCTAATCCAGAATTACGATGCTGATTTTAATAATCCTCTGTCAGTACTTAATAAAAAAGGTAGACAGAAATCATAAAGACCGAGAGGACTTATGTAACACTTTCTACCAATTTGACCTAATTGGTGTTTATGGAACACTCCACCTGTGAGCAGAACACACAATCTTTTCAAGTGTGTGTGAGCTTATTAAGATACACCATCTGCTGGGCTGAGAAACAATCCTTGATAAGTTTACCAGGACTCAAATCATTGAATATGTTCTTTAACCACAATGGAATTAAAATAGAAATCAATATTAGAAAGATATCAAGAAAAGGAAAATCCTCACGTTTGGACATTAAACATTTATTTATTTATTTATCTATCTATCTATCTATCTATTTATTTATTTATTTTAAAGATTTTATTTATTTGTTTGGCAGAGAGAGAGAGCACAAGCAGAGGGAGCGGCAGGCAGAGGGAGAAGTAGGCATCATGACCTGAGCTGAAGGCAGACACTTAACCAACTGAGCTACCCAGGTGCCCCTGGATGTTAAACAGTTTAAATAACACACGTGTCAAAGAAGAAATCACAGGAGAAATGAGAACATATTTATGACTCAAGGGTAAAGAAGGCCTGACATAACAAAATGTGTGGGATGAAGCATACGGATCGCTTATGGGGGGAAAAGGATAACTGTAATGCTTACACTAGAAAAAAAGGAAAGTCTAAAATAAAGGATGTAAATTTCTGCTTACAAAACCAAAAAATTAAGCTCATCTAAACAGAAAGAAAGAAATAATAAAAATAGGAGTGAGAATTAATAAAATAGAAAATAGACAAATAATAGAGAAAAATCAAATTAGTCCAAAATTTGGTTGTTGAGGGATCATTCTCCTGGCCTCCTGCTTCACTCACTCTTTCATTTTAGAGCTCGTCTTAACTATTAGACATGACGTTCAGCTCGGTCCTCATGACTAAGACTTCAGCTTCTATATCCTGTGTCCACTCTAATTAGTTCAAACTGGAAGAACGTGTTAAGAGGTATTAGAAAAATCGCACTGTCCTTAGAAGGGCTAAAATTTTAGGGACATTGTTGACAACCTCTTCACAGAACCAACTCAGTAGGGAAGACCTGACCCCAGTACCACACTGCCTGTCTCCACCGCACCAGCCACACCAGTGCCCTGAGCCTTGTCTGTTTCCTCTTGCAGTTGGCTTTCAAATGATCTCTCACACTGATTTCATCTGATTTATGGAATCCAGTCAAATATCCATACCCAAGTGGAAAGGCGGGCTAGGAAAGATAGGATCTGGCTTCTATAACTGAAGGTATCTTCACACTCTAGGAAATCATTAAAATATAGAGAGGGCATTTAAAAGATTTTGGATAGGCACTGAAAAACAGATGAATACCTTAACTGTCAATTAGTTCCCAACACATTAGGCTTCCCATCTAAGACATTCTGTTGTCTACCTCCACCATCCCTCCATCATAACCGCTGAGCAGGGAACTCACTTCTGGCACACTTCTTTCCCACTGTTTCCTCCCATATATGGTATACTTGCCCAGGGTCTTGTTCATGCATTAATTCAATGTCTATTATTGAGCCCCTACTACATGCCAGGCACTGCGGTGGGCACTGAAGACACAGTGCTGAGCAATCAGCTCAGTTGATGACCTTGTAGACTCTATCGGTATTCATTAGGACACTTCCATGAAAGGTAAGATAAACTGATACAAGCCAGATAGCCAGAAAGGTAGACATTATTACTAAAAAATAAAGTGTCTCCCAGACTCCCAAGGACAGGACTAGGGGCAGGTTTCAGAAAGTGTTTCAGAAAGAACATCTCTGAGAACACTTCCCTCTATGTACCTCTCATCTGTCTCATTCCTATCCCTGCAGATGTGTGTTCTCTATCATTCCATTCCCATAGCATAAAACATGTAGGCTGCAGTGTCTGTTCAAAACACAAACAGACAGAACGAGAATTTCAGACTAATTGTCAGTTCACAGGAAGGAGAAGTGGGTCCCATTAGATGTGTTTAGGTGGGTGGGGTTGGGGGCAGGTGTAATATTTCAAGATATTCAAGGCTACTGGGGGGCTCTCCACTCCTGGTAAGAGGGGCAGTAAAAGGATCACTACAAGTTGGGCTGATACTCCCAAATATTATACCAGTTCTCCCAAGTTGCACAAGTAGGAATGTGATAGTGTTTGCACTTATTGACGGAGGCTGTAAAATAATGGACATATGCCCTGACTTGGGTTCATCATAACTTCATGGAAGAATCTGGAATCAAAGACAAATGCTAAAAGCAGCAAAGGTAATTTAGCTGTGACTCAAATCTTTGCTCTAGTTGTCCTCTCCTGTGCTTTGATACACTGCCACCATCAAAGCGATTGTCATTGTCACCTGGCTCCCAACTCCTGGGACTGACACCCTGCAGCCACCAGGGTTCTGAGGGCATGTAAGAATGCTTGAGTAAAATGTTTTTCATTGATTAAAAATAATAATGAAATCTTGGGCTTGGAAATCCATGATTTTTTAAAGTTACCATTAAAATATCCTTTTTTTTTTGATGGGCATTAAGGAGGGCACATGATGTGATGAGCACTGTGTGTTATATGCAACTAATGAATCATTGAACATTATATCAGAAACTAATGATGTACTAAAAAGAATACTTTATATTTGTTCTCAAACAGACCATTTCTATCATAGAAAGAGGGAACAGTCGGGCAGAGGAGGTGAAGGAAAGGCAGGTCTTCAGGCGAGCACTGTGCAGCCCTTCTAAGGACACAGGCTACACAGTGGGAGGAGTCTAGCGCAGGTGTGATGTCCCTAGGCCAGCCGTGCTCAGCGGCAGACAGGGGATCCTCACCTGGGCTCAGCTCTTCCTGTGATTTCTGAGGTCAGGCTCACCCTTTTCCCGCCCTCGGGTTCCTTTGGGCTGTGATGCTTTCCTGGGAATTTCCTTTCCTCCTTCTCAGACCCAGGTTTGCAGTTTCCAGACACAAGCTAGCAGACCCACCCTGCCCCCATGCCCATGGTCCCTGCAGAGCCTCATCTTGGGCTATCCCAAATCTGCTTTTTAAAAGCTAGTTTTCAAAAATCCATTTCCCCACAATTAAGTATAACTATTTGGGTAGATTGTTAACCAATAAATGTGAAAACAAAAAAGGTGATCCAGTACCCTGCAGTGCCTATAATGTTAATTTCAGATAAGTCCAACAGCTAAAGGTGAACAAAAGGGAAGCTACATTTCCTATGGATTTGGAGTGAAGCTCTCAGAATACTGAGCAAAGGTTTTCCTTTCTTCCTACAAACTTCCAGGAATACAGAACAAGAGCAAGCATAGGGAGTTCAATCTATGCTGCTAGACATTGAGAATTATTTCAAAGCTTTTTTCTGCCTCTTGGGGCACCTGGGTGGCTTAGTCGTTAAGCGTCTGCCTTCGGCTCAGGTCATGATCCCAGAGTCCTGGGATCGAGCCCCACATCAGGCTCCCTGCTCAGCGGGAAGCCTGCCTCTCCCTCTCCCACTCCCCCTGCTTGTGTTCCCTCTCTCACTGTGTCTCTGTCAAATAAATAAATAAAATCTTTAAAAAAAAAAAAAGCTTTTTTTGCCTCTTGATAACATTTCTATCTATAGAAATTTTTATTTTAGTGGGAACTTGTGGAAGGATTGTAAATATTTTAGCATCTGTTTTTCCCCCTACACTGAATTTGAATGGTTTGTGTGGATTATTGTCATGAGAAAGCAAGGATTTAATTAAAATATTTAATAAATATATTCTAAAACTACTTTGAATTTGATTTATTCTTCTTGTCTGTTAAAGAGGTAAACAAAACATCTCAAAATGATAGATATTGTAGAATATATTGTTTAATTAAAGAATCCCTTGATACATAAAATGGTAATCACTGGTCCTACATTGTGGTTAAGGCTTTGGCTCAGGACTCAGATTGCCAGCATTTTTTTGTTTGTTTACTTTTTAACTTCGAAATAATTGTATTCACATACAAATGTAAGAGATAAAAACAGGAGAAATCCTGTGTACCCTTCACTCAGTTTCCCCCGATAGTAACATCTTGCGGAAGTATAGTATACTGTCAAAAATTTGGAAATTGACATTGGGACAATCCACAGAGTTTTTTGAGACTTCACCCATTTTAATGCATTCGTGTGTGTGTGTGTGTGTGTGTGTGTAGTTCCATCCAATTTTATCAAGTGAGGATATGTATAATTACCATCCCAATCAAGATTCTGTTCCACTGTCACAAGGATCTTCCCTATTGCTCTTATATCACTACAGTCCTCTTTCTCCCTAAGCTCTGGCTACCATTAATCTGTTTCTCTATCTCTATCACTTTGTTATTTCAAGAATGTTATGCAAATGGGATCATTTTTGAGATTGACTTTTTCCCCCTCAGCAGAATTCCCTTGAGATCTGCCCAGGTTTTAATCCTGGCTTCATGTCTTCCTGGCTGTGTGATCTTGGGCAAGTTACTTAACTTCTCTGTCTCAATTTCTGTTCAAACCAACACCCCCCCTGATTCCAAAGCCTCACTGAGTCCAGCCACACCATCTTACCTCTTTCATGCAGTTGAGAGGAGATCTTTTGTTGGCTATAGCTTGTGTTTCCCTATGGAATCTTGGAACATGACTGAGACCATGGAGTTCTAAACCTTCTCTCAACATTTTCAAACCAGTACAGGGTAAGGGAAAGCACTATTTGGAAATGCCAACTGGATGGTTTTAGGTATTTACATTTTTTTCATAATCTTCCTCTTTCACTAAGTAATTTTACGTATGTTTAAAGGAACATTGTTTTGAAGGGAAGCCCATTTCTGCTGCTGCCAGTTTTTATTTTGGGTCAGTTTCTCCTTCATCAGTGAAGATGTGCATCCAGGTAGCATTTACCTGTTTTTAAAAAGTCACTTGATACAGCCTTAGATTGTGACACGGCTCTGGGTATGCTGCCAAGGGAACAGTCCCTCTACTGTGCCAGTTGGCTGATTATCTGTGGTTATATATGTACAAAGCATTTTTTATAGGTTCACAGAGCTCTCTGCTCAAATGTCAGCTCTACAGAGAGGCCTCCCTGACCACCTCTAAAATAGCATCTGCCTCCTGTCTCTCTTCATTCCTTCACCCTACTATATTTATCTTCAGACCACTTGCCACCACTTGACACATGATAAATTTATTTGTTTACTGTCTGTCTCTCACCTTCAGAATGCAATCTTCAGGAGAGAAGGATCTTGTATGTTCCCTGCTATATTTCTGTTGCCTAAAGTGGTCTCTGACACATGACGTTTTTAGGATGAATGAATGAAATGCAGGAGAGAATGAGGGAGTTCTCCCACTGTTAATGGAGGGAGGGAGGGGACAGTCTATCCCTGGAGAATTGGAAAGACAGATGGTCACTCGAGCAGCCAAGGACGTGGGGTATGTCAGGGACCTCCACTTGAGCCACAGGGCAGAGGTGAAAGGGCTCGCAGAATGAAGGCAGGGACAATAACAAAGGTCACGAGAATAGCAACTCTGTGGCAGGGATGGATCCCGGCCCACAAACTTGGAAGTGCAAGGAAAGCAACTTTATTTTTCTATAACTGAATCCAATTCCTATTTTGAGTCTTGACGTTGACATGTTGGAGGCGCTTAGTAACAGCGGAGTCACTGCCCTGTCCCACCTCTGCCCTGTGGTGGGGCAGGGGGTTGACATCCACAGATGCCTGAGACCATGCTGCTGCCTGTCTGCGTAGACTGGAGGGACGGAGACCCATCCGTGTTTGGAGCCTATCTCACCAGAACTTCCCCTTCATTGGCTACTTCTGACTCACCCCCTGGGCTGTTACAAGAAGGTCATTTCCCTACAGCCATATTCTCCTTTTTAGCCATGCCAGTAATTTCTGTTCTCAATTCCTTGGTAAGTTTTAGTTCTTTGTTCACATCCGTGCATAAGAATTTTTCTCTTATTCTCAAGTCTAAAGGTTGGTAATAAAATGAGGTAATTTTGCCCGGAGACTTCTACAGTGCCCTTTCTCATCATGAATGTTATAGAACATTTCCTAATTAAAACATCTCATTTATTTCAGTAGGCATTCTTCCTAAATCAAGTACTTAGTTTCATTTAAACGATGGGTATTATATTACAGCTATATAGATTAATAAGGCATTAGTACTTGGGTTTCTTTTATTATAAATGAATTATTCATCTGAATAAAGTGTCTTAAAAAAACAATTTAAATGCAATCATAATACCAAAATTTCATGAGGGAAATTTTAGCACTATTATTTGACAGGTTTTACTTTAAGAAAACTGGGGGTATTAGTATCAAATGTTAGGAATTCAAGGACTCTAAGCCAGTAACCAGCAGTGTATGGCAAAATCCACTCTGGAGGCCTGGGTTCCACCCTTGAACACCCCGATTTTGAGGGTCAGGGTGAGGTCTGAACATGAGCGTATCCTTGGTTGCAAGCCCAAAGTGTCATCCAGCTCCCTCATTTATTTTACTGATGAAGAAATGGAAGTTTGGAAAAAAGGTTTGTCCAACCTCACACACACGAAAGAAGCAGTTTCCTCAAGTATATTCCAGTAGGCGGGGACTCTATGCTTTTCTGGGTGGTGATATTTAAAACTCATCACAAAACTCAACTTTTGTCATGACCTTATAATTCCGTAAACGAAAATGATGAAGAAATTCTTAGTTCCTACTGGAATCAACCCTCAAGTATTCAGGTTAGCTGTTCTCAGAGGTCATATTTACATTTTGCCAGAGTCAGTTGTCTAAAAAGAAAACGTCTTACAGTCCTACCCAAGGTGGGGCTGAGTTTACAACAGGGGTGGGTGGTGGGCAGTGGACACAACCATGGCTAGAAGTTGGTTGAGAGACTTAGCAACTCTGTCATAGATGGGTCCACCGTAACATGACCTGACATTTGGGATTCCTTCAGGACATGGATAGAGAAGGCCTGATGACCTAGGACTCATCCACATCATGGATGTGACTCTCCAGAGAGTATAAAAATAAAAATTCCTTTGACCCTGTAGCCCCTTTCCAAGAACTTACTTTATTATACTCCTTTACCATCAATTTTCTCAAAAGAACAGTGCAAATTTGCCATCTTAACCTCCTCAACACCTATTAGTCTAATTGGTCTACATCCCACTATCTGTTTCTGCAAAATAATACTGTTCCTTCATTCATCCAATTAATATTTATAAAGTGCTGAATTTGTGCCTAGGCTCAGGGTGAACATAAAAGACATAGTTCTTACCTTATAATAATTTAAGATTCCTGACACCACCACTTCCCAAAACACAATTAATGGGTGAAAGCCCAAGCCCATATTATCAATAAATCTTAACAATAAGGCCCTACAAAGTGGTTTTGATTAAACTCTCACCTTTTGAGCCTAGTGCCTCTCTCAAATCTCCTACCCTCTACCTGGGGAATAATTGGCTATTTCTCAGTTCTTGCTCCTTTTTCTGGCTGGAAGCTTAAGAAGACCACCAGACCACCAGGCAAGGCAGGATGTGGCTTCTCAATAACTTACTTCAGTTCCTTTTCTGAAGAGAATCTTAATATTTTGCCTTTGTGTTCGATGCCCCCAGTTTCACTATGATGTGACTGTAGGTGGATTTATTTGTATCCTGCTCATAATCCACTGTGCTTTTTCCATTTGAGCACTCATCCTCCTTCAATTCTGGTAAATTCTCTGCCATTATCTCTGAAATAGGTTGCATTTTCCTAATTCTCACCTCCTTTGGAACTCCTAGTAGATTTCTATGAGGTTCTGCCGTTCTCCACGTTGTACTGATTTTACTTTAATAATTTCTGTCCTTTCCTCTCTGTACTTTGGTGTGATTTCCTCTGACCCATCTTCCAAACCAATAGTTCTCTCTCTACTCATCTAGTCTGTTTAACTTGTCTGTTGAGTATTTGAAATTTTAATGACTATATATTCCATTTCCAATTTTTTTTGCTTCCTTTTTTTCCTGCCTCATGGGTTTTATTCATTCTTTTATATTTTTGGATATTTTAAATCTCTGGTTGTTTTATCATCATTAGTTTTTGGAGTATAAATCCCACCATTGGTTGTGTCTGCTCAGTCTTTTCCTTATGATTCTCTATGGACATATGTAGTAACCTAACACTTGTGTGGTAACATAATCCAAATACTGCAAGATAATACTCGCTGTCTTCCTACAACGAGTGGTCAGTTTATTTATTTATTTATTTTAAAGATTTTATTTATTTATTTGACAGAGAGAGCGAGAGCAGGAACACAAGCAGGGGGAGCGGGAGAGGGAGAAGCAGGCTCCCCACAGAGCAGGGAGCCCGATGCGGGACTCGATCCCAGGACCCTGGGATCATGACCTGAGCCGAAGGCAGACGCCCAACCTGGGCCACCCAGGTGCCCTTGAGTGGTCAGTTTAGAGTGTATTGTTCTCACTGATGTCCAGACCCCACATTTTGTATGAAATAGTTTATGTCACTTTAAAGCCCTGATCTGAGGAGAATGTTCTGAGGAGTAGGTTGCTTTTTCTATAATTAAGATTGGGATGGGGAAAATGAAGGAGAAAGTATCTTTCCAAATCACTTGGTCTACAGGTTTAATAGAAGTAATGAGATAAAAAGCCTCTTGCTAAGTTGTTATAGCTATGTCACTATCAAGGTTAGATTTTAAGGATATATTTTTTAAAGATTTTATTTATTTGACAGAGAGAGACACAGCGAGAGAGGGAACACAAGCAGGGGGAGTGGGAGAGGGAGAAGCAGGCTTCTCACGGAGCAGGGAGCCCGATGCGGGGCTCGATCCCAGGACTCTGGGATCATGACCTGAGCCGAAGGCAGACGCTTAATGACTGAGCCACCCAGGCACCCCTGATTTTGAGGATTTGAAAGAAGTCTAACAGTCTTTGTCAAAGGACCTCACACTAAACCATATGTTTTTTCAACTAAATATCTTCAAGCCTTCCAGCTCTTTACCCTCTGGTGCCATTTCTAGACTACTAAACGTCCTTGCTTCCCTCCTTCATATGTGCTTGGGAATGCCATTACCATCCCTCAGCATGCAAGGATGGAACATAATATGTCTCACCAGCTGAGAGAACATGGAGCTCCTGCCCTTGTCCTGAACCTGTCTTCCACTCATGCAGCTCAAGGCCATCAAACCTTTTTAGGTAACACATTACATCACTGAGTTATAATGATCAGTTATTTAAAACATTAAGTGTCTCACACACAAACCTGCTGCCTGGACTCTGAAGGCAGCTTGTGCGTGTGACTTCTGTTGTATGATCATTGCAACACCAAAGGACATTGATAGAGATGGTTCCATGCCCTGCTGCACTCCAAATATCCTACGATGGCCCTTTCCTGGGGCTAGAGTCAAGGAGGCCATCACAGAAGGAAATAATACAAGCTTAGGTCCCTGCCCAGAAGGACCACAGAGTTTCTGAGGAAAGAGCACTTGCATATATGAAACAAAGGGAGTACACAGCCAAAGACAAAATCATGTGGACCAGACAAATGCTGCAGAAGGGAAGGAAAAGAATAAGAGTTGGTAAAGCTTCATGGGCAGACTCAGATCTACTTTGGCCTTGAGGGTTGAGTTCGGCCTGAGCATAAAACACTGGAGGTGTACGTGAGGATAAATGCACTGAACGTGCTGACTGCTCATGCTGTGCTTTTGGTATAAGTAGGTAGATAGGCATTGGTAGGGGGAGGTAGTAAAAGGCAGGGCGTTGGGTGGGTAAGGAAGCTAGGGAGGAAAACACTGATAACTGACTGATGCTTAGGACGGGAGGTGTTGGCAGGCAGATGACAAGCAGAAAAATGTAATAATATAAATAGCCACTGCTCACTGAGTGCTTCTTATATGTAGGACTTTGTGGTAACTATGTTATATGAATTTTCTCATTTAATCCTCACATACCCTATGAGGTAGAGGGTGCTAGTATCCCCATTTTCCAGATGAAGTTTCTGAGGCTAAAGGAAGTTATTTAAATTGCCCTAGGTTATACAGGTAGCAAGTGGTATAGATTTAAACCCTAGCAGTCTTGCCCCAGAGTTTCTGTTTCTAATCACCAGGAAATACCATGCCTCAGAGGATTATAGTCATTTGCCTTAATGCTACTAGAAATTGGAGCATGTATTATCTCGATCATTGTTTTCCACTGATTGTAATATGTAGTAAGACACTGCTCACTCAACAAATACTTATGATGCTGCCAATCCTTAGCCTTATATTGTATGCTGAGGATATCAAGATGAGTCAGATTGATCACTGCCCTCAAGGAGGTGACAATCCCCATAAGGAGGTCACAAGAAGGAGAGTCATGCAAACACATAATTATAATGCAATATGGCAAATGATAATTCAGTGGATATTTCTAGGTGCTAGGGAATCTCAGAAGATGGAGCGGCTAATTCTATGAGAGGGAGTTTGGGAAGACTTAAGAAGAGGATATTTAAAATAATTTTTAAAGGATGAACAGTTAATCATATGCATATGGGTGTTTGAATAGTTTTAAAGCAAAGGAGGTAGTGTTCAAGGGCATAGAAGCATGGGAGTGCATGGCAGCTTAAGGAATGAGCACAGTTAGAGGAGATAGAAGTACAAAGCTAAGGGTAATCTTCAAATATGTTCTTCAGACCATATTCCTAGGTGACATGAGTTCACCAGTCAAATATGTTTGGAAGCTATTGCATCCTATAATTTCTTTTGGATATTCATAATGCATACAAGCATATTAAAGTCTTTATGAAGTACTGCAATAAACAAACCTGTCAAACTCTTTTACAAAAATCTCCCATTTTAATAATCCACTGAGTCTTTTTTTTTTTGGCCCCAAAATAACATTTCTACTTTTCTCTTCAAGAATTTTAATTTCACATAGTTTTCATTTTTCTGTTGAGATTCTTTATCTGTTCACTCACTAAGATCATATTTTTCTCTAATTCTTGGAACAGAAGTTTTACATTTTCTTTAAAGTCTTTTTTGTTAGTTCTAAAACCTGGTCCATCTTAGATTTGGTTTCAACAGACTGCCTTAAAAAATTTTTATTGTGGGGTGCCTGGGTGGCTCAGGTGGTTAAGTGACTGCCTTCGACTCAGGTCATGATCCCGGAGTCCCGGAAGCGAGTCCCACATCAGGCTCCCTGCTAGGCGGGGAGTCTGCTTCTCCCTCTGACCCTCTCCCCTCTCATGCTCTCTCTCTCACTCTCTCTCTCAAATAAATAAATAAAATCTTTAAAAAAATTTTTTATTGTGGATCACATTATCTTGTTTCTTTGTATGTCTAGCAATTTTTGATTATTTACTAGACATTTTGAGAGCACATTTTAGAGACTCTGGTTTCTGTTCTCTTTCTCTGAAGGGTACTAATTCTTGTTTTAACAGGTTGATTAATTAATGGATTATTACTAGGAACTTATAAAGTCTTGGGTTTATACCTGGTTAAT
This sequence comes from Zalophus californianus, assembly GCF_009762305.2. Taxonomy (NCBI): domain Eukaryota; kingdom Metazoa; phylum Chordata; class Mammalia; order Carnivora; family Otariidae; genus Zalophus; species Zalophus californianus. Next base: position 77,763,347 of record NC_045602.1, read on the forward strand.
GCCAATATGTGGAAAGTTAAGATGTTTCCTAACCCACTCTAACTTGGCAGAACTCAGCCTCCAATCTCTTCTTATCCCATGTGAACGTTTTTGGGACTTGGCTTTAAACTTGATTAGGGTGTAGATGTTACTACTAGGTTTGGAGTACATTCTTACTCCTAAGTTCAGGATTTCCAGTGTCTCAGCTGGATGACAGGATGTTAATGAGGTATAAACAAGATCTCTACTCTGGCAGGGCTATCCTCCAGTGTCCTCAAGTACTGTTCAGACTCTAGTATTCTATTCTCAACATTATAGCACTTCCTGTCTTCTAAGCTTCAAGAGGTCTTTCCCTGCACATTGATAGCTCATCCTTCATCATTGGATTCATGGGGGTTCCCCATATGGGCTTCTAAGTTCCCCTCTCTTTATAGTTCCCTCCTCTGCTATGTCCCACACCACAGATTCCAGTTATTTCAGCTGACCTGAACTATTATTTCTACCTCCTCAGCTCAGATAGACCAGTGTTCTGCTTAGACTCCAGTGCTCTGCTGTGGTCAGTTAGAAACCTCCACCCCAAAAAAACCCAAAAAACAAAAAACAAACAAAAGAACCCCAAAACTTTCCCCAAGCTTTATTTGGGCAATAAAGACATTCACCTTATAAGTTTCCTTACTCTCAGGAATTACAGTCTTGTGCTGCTTGTTGTCCATATATTTTGCCCAGTTTCATAGTTGTTTATGGGGGGTGAGGTTTACTCTGGTACCATTTACCCTACCATAGTCAGAAATGGAAGTCCAATATAATATTAAATAGCACATAAGACTGGCAAATTACCAAATTTACTTTGAAAAATACTAATACAATTTTATTCCTATTGTTAGTCCCATTTTTAGTAATTAAGGACTCATGTATTCTAGCAGCTTGCTTTATAACTCCATTTGGATGTCCAATAGGCCTCTTAATTTTAAATGTCTAAAGCAAGTCTTAATTTTCAAAGACTTTCTTCCATACCTGCTCTTGCCCCAGTATTCCCCATTTCAGTAAATGGTAACTTCACACATTCAGTTTCTCAGATCAAAATCCTTAGTGCTGGTGTTATTCTAGACTGTGTTCTTTTTCTCATATTCTACATTCATTACATCAGCAGATCCTGTTGTTCTATATTCAAAATACATGCAGAATCTGATCACTTTTCACCACTGCTACATACTATCTTACATCCAATGACCATCATCTTTCCCCTGCACTATTGCAATAGCTCAAAAACTGGTCTCTCTGCTTCTTTCTTGGCCCCATCAGGCTATTTTTATTTGGCAACCAAAGTGACCCTCTTAAGATGTAAGTCAGCTCATGTCATCCCCCTACTCAAACCCTTCCACTGGCTTCTCAACACACTTAGAATGAAATTCAAAATCCCTCCTATGGCCTAGAAATCTGGCATTGTTTTGAGCTCTGAATATCTCTTCTTCCTCTTCTCCTCCAACCCTCCCCCTCCATCATGACTCTTCAGCTATACTAACCCTCTTGATGATGTCTCTTGAACATGCCAGGCATGCTACTGTCAAAGAGCCTTTGTATCTGCTGATTCCTTTTCCTAGAATGCTCTTCCTCCCAACATCCACAGGGCTCACTCCCTCACTCCTTATATTATATACTAAGATAAGGCTTCCCTGACTGTCCTATGTAAGATTCTATTCTTGTTTTTCTCTAGGGCCTTACAGTGCTTCATTTTCTTCATAGCATTTATCACTGCCTGACATATGTTATATCTCTTCATTTACTTTTCTTTCCCACTTAAAGTAAGCTCCACAAGAACAGGGACCTTTGTCTGTTTTGTTCATTGCTATATCCCAGGCACCTAAAACAGTGGGTGGCGCTTAGTAAACTCTCAATAAATGAAGTTGAATGAATTATATAAATTACAATAAATGTATTTTAATGTAATTTTTGTGAGGCAGTTCATAGTGATAAGGAAAGATTTAAAAAGGCACCCTAAACTTCAAATACATTGGAAAAATCTGAATATTTTATTGACTCATAAACAAAGGCCATCAGTGTGAAAGTACTTGTAGGTTGCTATATATCTCATAGTGGGGAAATATCTAAGTTCAGTTTCCTGGGTTCAGTCATCTCCTAACAGGTTAATTTTAATAAAAGTCCAAAGAGAAGAACATATAAAAATAAGAAAAAAAAAATGCAGCACCCTGGGACAATCCTATTACATCATCTGTGTCTTCCAGAAGAAACTATTTCCCCCCTTCTTAAACAGAAACAATGGCATTCAGAGCCATAAATAGCCTTCATTACATGGAAGGTTTGTTATGCATAGGTTTGCTCTGGAGTATGAGAAAATATGTCTGTAGAGGAAAAAAGCCTTTTGTATTTGTATTCACATAAAATGAGCAAATAACTATGGACCCTTACCAGAAGAGATTAACTGATGAAAATCTGCCAAGATATGTTGATCCCCCTATATACTGGGGCTCTTGTAAGGCCAAAGGGCATCTCCTGAAACAGAAGTAGGGCCAAAGAAGCAAATGCAATTTTTTTACACCTTCTTTGGAATGAATTCTCATCTGGGATTGTTCTATTTGCTCACTATTCCAGAAGAACAAACCATGATAGTGGTGGACATATTATTCCAAGCCATCACGATCAGCTGCTCAAAGAATATTGGTTCCAATTCCCACAACTTCTTGAAGATCAAGAAAGTCCTTAGGTACTTCGATTTTTATAAGTTCCTGATACGTTAAAAAAGGATGAAATTCCACAACAGGGCCACCAAAAATTGTGGTATATTTTACATGCTTCCATTTAACAAATCAATGCTTTTAAAGCAAGAACATACAATGTGGTATCATTATGTTGTTTGGAATATCTCTGTGACTGTATAGAGACCCTTATTTGGAGATAATATCAAAGGTCTAAACCTGACCTCCTGACCACCTCCTGGGATGTTGCTAAGGTCTTCCACTGCTCAGCCAATGGTTCTGAGTGTTACAAGCTAAGTCTCTTTATTTCTCACTTGCTTCATTGAAATTTGATGGATAAATAGATGCCTCAATGTGATGAGGCTGTTCTAGGTGGGTAGGAAAAATTAATCATTTGACAAATTAATCAGTCAGGAAAATGGCTGAAATATTCTAACCAACTTATTAAAAAATCTATTCCTAAAATCGCACTCCCTATTGTTTATTTTGATAGTAGACAAAAGATTAAAAGTAGGACTTACAAAAATGACATTTCAAAGGGTGTTCAGAATTTGTAAGGTAAACCTCAGTGAGACCATAGTTGTGTACATGAGAGGCTTGTGGAAAATGTGAAGGCGTGGAGCATGAAAGTGATCAAACTGGGGGGAATCAGATGGTGTGGCATTGACTAAGGATGTTATTTAATTCATCCATCTATCCAACAAATGTTAATTACTCCTTATGTCCCTTTATTCATCCACTCACCAATCCAATTCAATATTTACAGAGTACCTACTTATGTGCCTACACTATGCCAAGTGTTGCTGGTACAGAGCAGAACAGGATAGTCATTCAAATAACTCATTCTGGGGCGGCTGGCTTGCTCAGTCTATAGAACATGTGACTCTTGATCTCCAGGTCATGAGTTTGAGCCCCACATCGGGTGTGGAGCCTACTTAAAATTAAAAAAAAAAGAAAGAAAAGAAAAAGAACACATTCTGGTTTGGGATAGAAACAGAACCTACAATGACAACCCAGGTTGTGAGTGCCCTCACAGCCATGAGCAGATTGCTCTAGTGCAGAGAGGACAGACAGTTAACTTAACCTGGGAAGATGAACAAGTGCTATGACCCAATTCTTAACTTGCTTCCATTTTATCTTTCAAGAAGAATGCTCTTGGAGCTATAAATAATAGAATATTGGTAAGAAGAAACTGAAGACCAAGACTTGAGAGGAAAATGAGGGAGAGGCTCATATTTACCTATTCTAAATGAATTTGGATTTTTTTTTTAATTTTACAGAGTCTCCAAGGAAAGAGGTTCTATTTATCCTGTGTATTTCCAGGAGGCAAAACTAGGATCAAAAGAAAAAAGAAAGAGGAAGGGAGATTATAGCTCAGTATATAATGTAAAAATATTGTATTGTAAAAGCTGTATATATACCCTGTAGAAAAATTGAAATACACAAGTAAAGTATTAACATGAAGATAATTAAAATTATACTTAATCTCCCAACTCAGTCATAATCATTGTTGACAATGTGGTATATTTCCATCCAGCTTTGAGATGCACCATGTGGTCAAGACTATGTAATATATGTAAATTCTATCTATCTTTTTTAACTTAACATTAAGCATTTCCCATGTCATTACAGATTTTCACAAAAAGTAATCTCAGAGTTCTGGTTCCTACCAAAATAAAATAGCTATATGCTTCCCAGGATTTTCCCCTTACAAATAAATAAAACCCTGGATATAAAACAACAAGCAAGCAAAGGAAGACTCTGAAAAGTGGAAAGAAGGCAGACTGTTTAAGGATGTAAGGACTTGAGGAACAACATGGTGATCAGTTTCCTGGGTTTCCTTTCTGCCTCCTATATATCTTGAATGGACTGTTGGAAAAGCATGCAATCTGGAACCACCAATAAGCACAGCAAAGGGGAAAAAAAAAGTCCAAGAAAATCCTATTCCCCCTTAATGAAGGACAAAAAAAGAGAGAGAGAGAGAGAGAGATACATAAAAGAACAGAAAACCTTTTTGATAATATCTGCCCTACTCCAGCCAAACATCAATGGACAAATATCCCCACCCAAGATTTCTGCCATGCCAATGCAGAGCTAACCTTCCATTTCCTCTTGTAGCCCCAAGGAAGCAGGAATGGAGTTCTGATTTATCCACCCAGTGGTTTTGGCAGGGTCAAAGAGGGAGCTAATCTTCTACCTGCCACCCAGCAGAAGCAGCCAGTGCTCTGAGTTTCCTGCTTTGGTACTGAGTAAGGTCCAGTGGATAACAGAGCATCTATCCCCACCTGACAGCAATGAAACTGAAGGAGGCAGTTTGTGGCAGGGCTAGTCAGTCCTTCACATCCCCACCTAGGGATGGATGTGTCATCTAGGACTACCAGGGGTATGAGCTTACACCCAACTTGGAGACAATAGGATGGCGTGAGTCAGTGCTAACAAGGTTGCTGAGCTTCCACCCCACTCATTTGCAGTCACAGGCTGTATGAATAACTGCTCAACCTTTGTCAGGATGGTGTCAGTGGGGATCCAGAAGGGAGCTGAATGTCCACAAACACCACGACTTGTATACCACATCTGCACGCCAAAATGGGTGATGGTCTGCTAAAAAAATATTAAACAGAATTCAGTCTCATGATATAATAATCAAAATGTTCAGAATACAGCTAAAAATCATTCATCATACCAACAAACAAGAAAATCACAATTTGAGTGAGACAACCAATAGATGTCAACACTGAGATGGCTCAGATGTTGGAAGTATCTGATGAGGAATTTAAGCACTACAAACAATTCAACAAGAAATTACAAACATGTTTGAAACACATAAAAAAATAGAAAGTATTAGAAAACAAGTCAAAAATATTTTCAAAAGAACCAAAGGGAAATCAAATTATAAAACCAAAAATACAATATTCCCCCCCAACACACAAAAAAAAACTCAGAGTGGACTCAAATGACAGAAAAAAATGTGACAGAGGAATGAATCAATGATATTGAGACTAGAACAATAGAAACTACAATCTGAACAGTGAAATAAAATACATGGAAAAGAAAAAGAACAGAATTTCAGGGACCTGTGGAACTATGATGAAAAAGATTGAACATTTATATTATTAGAGTCCTAGAAGGAGAGGTGAAAGAAAGTGGAGATGAAAAATATTTGAAACAATAATGACTGACAACTTCCCAATTTTGGCAAAACATATAAAACAACACAGACAAAAATCTGAGTGAACCTCAAACAGGATAAACCCAAAGGAATTCACACCAAGACACATCATAGTTAAACCTAAGGACAGATTAAAAAAAATCTTGAAGCAACCAGAATGAAATGACATTTTACCTATATGGGAAAAACAGTTTGACTGACAGCAGATTTCTTATGAAGAACCAAAGAGGCCAAAAGGAAGTGGCACAATATTTTTTTTAAGTGTTGAGAATAAGAACTGTTAACCATGAATTCTATATCTGGAAAAACTCTCCTTTAAGACTGAGGGGGAAAGGGGTGCCTGGGTGGCTCAGTTGTTAAGCATCTGCCTTTGGCTCAGGTCATGATCCCAGGGTCCAGGGTTGAGCCCTACATCGGGCTCCCTGCTCTGCGGGAAGCCTGCTTCTCCCTCTCCCACTCTCCCTGCTTGTAGTCCCCCTCTAGCTGTGTCTCTCTCTGTCAATTAAATAAATAAAATCTTAAAAAAAAAAAAGATTGAGGGGGAAATAAAGACATTTTCAAACAAAGGGAAACTAAGACAACTTTTTTGCTGGCAGATCTAACCTTAAAGAAAGGCCAAGGGAAATTTTCTAAGGAAAAGATCACAGAATAATGCTTGGAACTATAGAAGGGAAAGAATGATAAAATGGGTTTAAAAAAAAAGGAGGGGGGTGTGTGTAAATATAATAGACTATTTCTTTCCTCACATGTTTCTTAAAATACAACAGTTGAAGCAAAAACCATAATAGTATCTGATTTAATCCACTTATGTAGAGGAAATATCAAAGAATTTTATTTTTAAAGTGGATAAATGAAGAAAGATTTCTGCTCTTTGCTTAAAGTGGTAAAACAAAGACGACATACAAATGATCAACAGGTATATAAACAGATGCTCAACATTACAATCATGAGGGAAATGGAAATCAAACCATAATGAGATGTCACCTCACATCTGTTAGGATAGTTATAGGTGTTGGCAAGGATGTGGAGAAATTGGAAACCTGGTACACTGTTGGTGGGTACAAAATGATGCAGTTGCTATAGAAAACAATATGGAGGTTCCCCAAAAAATAAAAAATAGAACTAACATATGATCCAACAATTCCACTTCTGGGTATGTATCCAAAAGAATTGAAATCAGGATTTGGAAGCGATATTAGCACTCTCATGTTCATTACAGCACTATTCACAATAGTCAAGATGTTAAAACAGGCTAAATGTTCACTGATGTTTGAATGAGTAAAGAAAATGTGGTATATACATACAATGGAATATTATTCAGCCTTTAAAAAGAAGAAAATCCTGCAATATGCAACAATATAGATAAACCTTGAGGACATTATGCTAAGTGAAATAAGCTAGTCACACAAGGACAAATGCTACATGATTCCACTTATATGAAGTATCTAAAATAGTCCAACTCATAGAAACAAAGAATAGAATAGTGGTTTCCAGGGGCTGGTGAGAGAGGAGAGGAGGAATTGCTAATCAATGGCTCCAAAATTTCAGTTATGCAAGATGAATAAGTCCTAGAGATCTGATATACAGCATGCTTATAGATAACAATACAGCATTATACACATAAAAATCTGTTAGAAGGTAGTTCTCATATTAAGTATTCTTACCACAATAAAAAGTACTTAATTAAAAATTAAATGTCACTAACAGGAGACTGTATAAATCCACAAATATACTTGGGGATGTCAACACCTCATTCTTAGCAATTGATAGAACTATTAGACAGAAAATTATCAAAGATAAAGAAGATCTGAACACCAATCAACAAGATCTAATTGACGTTTACAGAACACCAAGAACAGCAAAGTACACATTCTTTTCAAGTGCCCCACAGAACATTCACAAAGACCATACATATCCTGGGTCATAAAACAAACGTCAACACATTTAAAAGACTTGAAATTATACAAAGTGAGTTCCTTGAATATAAGGGAATCAAGGGTGGAATCAATAACAGAAAGTCAATAGGAAAATCTCTAAATACTTGGATATAAAACAACAGAATTTTAAATTATCCATGGGCTAAAAAGGAAGTCTCAAAGGAAAAAAGATACATGTACCTGAATGAAAATAAAATATAGCATATCAATATTTGAGGGATGCATCTAAAGGAGTGCTGAGAAGAGAAAGAATAAAAATAAGACAAGAAATCAATGAAATTAAGTAGTTCCATCAAAAATGGAAGAGTAAGGATCAGCAAAACTCCATAAAAGCAATAAGAAAAATGGCAAACTTTTCAGAATTATTGCTTTGCAGAACTTTGGAAATAAACTAAAGGCTTTTAGCAGTCAGGGGTAGTGCTTATTCAATTAAAAAAAGAGCTGAATTAGAGAATGATCAGTGATATATTTTAACTTGCCCTTTTCTCACACCCTACACTACCAGCTCTGTGGCAGCCTTGAAAATCAACTACCCAGAATCATGATGGTAATGATTTTAAATCAGCTACTTTAAATATGTTCAAAAGGAACTCAAGGAAACCATGTCCAAACAACTAAAGGAAAGCATGACAGTGATGTCCCACCAATAAAGAATATTAATAAAGAGATAGAAACTATGAAAAGAACCAAACAGAAAACTACAATAACTAAAATGAAAATTCAGTAGAAGAGTTCAACAAATTTGAGCAGGCAGAAGAAAAAAATCAGTGAACTTAAATACAGGTCAAATGTAATTATCTAGTTTAAAGTATAAAAAGAAAAAAGAATGAAGGAAAATGAACAGAGACTCCTAGAGTCTTTTGGCATCCCAAAAGAGAGAGAGAAAGGTGCAAAAATGATATTTTAAGAAATCATGGCTCATAACTTCCCAAATTTGATGAAAAACATTCATTTATACATCCAAGAAACTCAATATATTTCAAGTAGGATAAAGTCCAAAAGATCTCCACCTAGAAACATCATGATCAAACTCTTGATAGCTGAACGTAAAAAATGAATCTTGAAAGCAGCGAGAAAGAAGCAACTCATCATACACATGAGATCTTCAATAAGATTAACTGATGATTCCTGATCAGAAACCATAGAGCCAGAAGGTAATAGGATGAATAGGATGAAACATTCAAAGTCCTGAAAGAAAAAGACTGTTGACCAGGAATCTTAAATCCAGTGAAGTCTTTCAAAAAAGAAGGAGAAACTAAACCACTCTCACATAAACAAAAACTGATAAAATCCATCACTTGCAAACCTTCCTGACAAGAAATACTAAAAGAAGTCCTTCAGACAGAAACGAGAGGACACTAGACAGTAACTTGATCCATTTAAAGATATGAAGAACACCAATAAAGTTTACTACATAGGTAAATTTAAAGAAAATATAAACATACTTTTTGTTCTTAACACTTCTTTTCTTGTATTTGAATTAAAAGATAATTACATAACATTAAAAAATTATTAAAAAAAGATAATTACATAAAGCAATAATAGCAAACCTGTGTTGATAGGCACACAATATATACAGATATAATTCACATGAAATCTTGAAAAAGAAGGTTGAAGTTGGAGGACTCACACTTCTTTTTTCAAGATTTACTACAAAGCTACAATAATCAACACAATGTAGCATTGGCATAAGGATAAACATGTAGATCAATGAAATAACATTGAGTGTTCAGAAATAAACCCATAGACCTATGGTCAATTGATTTTTGACAAAAGTGCCAAGACAATTCAAAGATGGAAAGAAGAGTCTTTTCAATAATTGGTGCCAGAACAACTAGATAATCACATTCAAAAACAATAAAACTGGGGGCACCTGGGTGGCTCAGTTAGTTAAGCATCTGTCTTCAGTTCAGGTCATGATCCCAGAGTCCTGGGATCTAGCCTGACTTCAGGCCCCCTGGTCAGTGGGGTGTCTGCTTCTCCTTCTTCCTCTGTCCTCTCCTCTTCCTCTCCCCAACTCACATGCTCTCTCTCACTCTCTCAAATAGTCTTTTTTTTAAAAAAAAAGAATAAAACTGGACCCTTACTTCATCCTATTTACAAAAATTAACTCAAAAAAGGATCAAAGACCTAAATCTAAGGGCTAAAACTATAAAACTCTTAGAAGGAAACTTAAGTATATCTTTGCAACCTTGGATTCAAGAATGGTTTCTTAGTTGTGACACTAAAAGTACAAGCAACCAAAGAATTAACAAATAGATTGCCTTTAATCAAAATAAAAAATTTCTGTGCCTCAAAAGACACTATCAGGTGAATGAATAAAGAAAACATGATATAGGAGGAGGAGCAAGACGGCGGAGGAGTAGGAGAACTAAATGTCATCTGGTCCCAGGTATTCAGCCGGATAGGAATCAAACCATTCTGAACACCTACAAACTCAACAGGAGATCGAAGAAAAGAACAGCAGCAACTCTCCGAACAGAAAAGCGACCACTTTCTGGAAGGTAGGACGTGCGGAGAAGGGAATCTGAGGCAATATTCGGGAAGATAGATGGCTAGGGTGGGGGGTGGCCTCTGTCAGCCGCTACTGGCAAGTGATAGAGCCACGGAGCACAAAATCATAACTTTTAGAAGACGGCTCCACTGAGGGATGTTGCTCCAGTGGCTAAGCAGGGGGTAGAACCCTCGCTGGGGCAGTGTGGTCTCAGGACCCTCAGGGTCACAGAAAGACCGGGGGGTGCCTGAGTGCGGCAGAGCTCCCAGGTATCGGAGCGGGGAAGCCGGCTGCAGAGATGGAGCCGAGGTGGGGCTCTCAACTCGGGGTTGCCATAAACCATGATCCGTGGCACAGTCGGGCCACTGCTCTTCCAACAAGCGACAGATCTGGGGAGACTCCCCTTCCTCCCCCGGCAGGAGCAGAGCGGGAGCGCACCTCAGGGAACTGCTGGGTTTGGAGACTCCACACGGGGTCTGGTGCCAGAGACAGAAACGCTCAGTCACAGGCCAGGTGAGCACGGAGTGCGGCCGGAGACCAGGGAGAAAGGAGTGACTGCTTTTCTCTGGGGGCGCACTGAGGAGCAGGGCCCCGAGTTCTTGGCTCCTCCAGGGCAGAGATTGGGAGGCCGCCATTTTCACTGTCATCCTCCAAAGCTGAATGGAAAGCTTCCAGGGAACAAAAGCTCCTGAGAGCAAACCCGAGCAGATTATTTAGGCTGGACCCAGCAAGGGTGGGGCAATTCCACCTCCGGCAAAGACATTTGGGAACCACGGCAACAGGCCCCTCCCCCAGAAGATCAGCAAGAAGGCCAGCCAAGACCAAGTTTACCGATCAATGAAAACGGCAGAACTACAGCACTAGGGGAATACTGCACATAGAATTCATGGCTTTTTCCCCCCTGATTCTTTAGTTCTTCAAAGTTAATTTTTTTAATTTTCTTTTTCTTTTTTTTTTGAATTTTTCTTTTTCCCTTTTTTCAACCAACATCTTATCAATCCCTTTTTAAAAAAATCTTTTTTATTTTTCATTTTTAGAGTCATATTCTATCCCTTCATAGTAGTTAACCTTATTTTTGGTGTATATATATATATATATTTAAAATTTTGGGATAGTTTCTTTTTTTTTTTAGATTTTTTTTTATTTATTCATGAGAGACAGAGGAGGAGAGAGAGAGAGGGAGAGAGAGAGAGGGAGAAGCAGAGGGAGAAGCAGGCTCCCAAGGAGCAGGGAGCCCGATGTGGGACTCGATCCCAGGACCCTGGGATCATGACCTGAGCCGAAGGCAGACGCTTAACCATCTGAGCCACCCAGGCGCCCGGGATAGTTTCTTCTAACAGACCAAAATATACCCTAAATCTCTAGTGTACGGCTTTGTTCTTGTCTCCTGCCTGATCACATTCTCTCCTTTTTTTTTTTAATCCTCTTTCTCTTTTGAACCAACTTCTTATCAATTCCTTTTATAAAATCTTTTATAATTTTCATCTTGACAATCATATTCTATCCCTTCATCGTATTTACCCTTACTTTGGTACATATATAAGTTTTTCTTTCTTTAAAATTTTGGGAGGCGGGACACCTGGGTGGCTCAGTCAGTTAAGCGGCTGCCTTCGGCCCGGGTCATGATCCCAGGGTCCTGGGATCGAGTCCCACATCGGGCTCCTTGCTCAGCAGGGAGCCTGTTTCTCCCTCTCTCTCCCTCTACTTGTGTTCTCTCTGTCAAATAAATAAAATCTTTAAAAAAAAATTTTGGGGAGGCACTTTCTTCTAACAGACAAAAATACACCTCAAATCTAGTGTGTGGCACTGATCTATGCACCAGCCTGATCATATTTGATCATATTCTGTTTTTTGTTTCTTTGTTTGTTTTTGTTTTTGTGTTTTTATCTTTATCTTTTTTTCTTTTTCTTTTTTTTCCTTTTTTCTTCCTTTCCCTTTCTTTTTCCCTGGTTTCAGGTCTCCTCTGATTTGTTTAGTGTATATTTTTCTGGGGTTGTTGTTACTCTGTTAGCATTTTATTCTCTCATTCATCTATTCTCTGGACAAAATGACAAGATGGAAAAAATCACCTCAAAAAAAAGAACAAGAGGCAGTACTGACTGCCAGGCACCTAATCAATAGGGACATTAGTAAGATGTCAGAACCAGAGTTCAGAATGACGATTTTGAAGATACTAGCTGGGCTTAAAAAAAAGTATTGAATATATTAGAGAAGCCCTTTCTGGAGAAAGAACTAAAATCTAACCAAGTCGAAATCAAAAAGGCTATTAATGAGGTGCAATAAAAAATGGGAGGCTCTAACTGCTAGGATAAATGAGGCAGAAGAGAGAATTAGTGATATAGAAGACCAAATGATGGGAAATAAAGAAGCTGAGAAAAAGAGAGATAAACAACTACTGGATCACGAGGGCAGAATTCGAGAGAGAAGCGATACCATAAGACGAAACAACATTAGAATAATTGGGATCCCAGAAGAAGAAGAAAGAGAGAGAGGGGCAGAAGGTATATTGGAGTAAATTATAGCAGAGAACTTCCCTAATTTGGGGAAAGAAACAGGCATCAAAATTCAGGAGGCACAGAGAACCCCCCTCAAAATCAGTAAAAATAGGTCAAAACCCCGACATCTAATAGTAAAACTTATGAGTCTCAGAGACAAAGAGAAAATCCTGAAAGCAGCTCCAGAGAAGAGATTTGTAACCTAAAATGGTAGAAACATTAGATTGGCAAGAGACCTATCCACAGAGGCCTGGCAGGCCAGAAAGGACTGGCATGATATCTTCAGAGCACTAAACGAGAAAAATATGCAGCCAAGAATACTATATCCAGCTAGGCTGTCATTGAAAATAGAAGGAGAGATAAAAAGCTTCCAGGACAAACAAAAACTAAAGGAATTTGCAAACACGAAACCAGCCCTCCAAGAAATATTGAAAGGGGTTCTCTAAGCAAAGAGTCTAAAAGTAACATAAACCAGAAAGGAACACAGACAATATACAGTAACAATCACTTTACAGGCAATACAATGGCACTAAATTCTTATCTTTCAATAGTTACCCTGAATGTAAATGGGCTAAATGTCCCAATCAAAAGACTCAGGCTATCAGATTGGATAAAAAAACAACAAGACCCATCGATATGCTGTCTGCAAGACACTCATTTTAGACCGAAAGACACTCCCAGATTGAAAGTGAGGGGGTGGAAAACCGTTTACCATGCTAATGGACACCAAAAGAAAGCTGGGGTGGCAATCTTTCTATCAGACAAATTAGATTTTAAAACAAAGACTGTAATAAGAGATGAGGAAGGACACTATATCCTACTTAAAGGGTCTATCCACCAAGAAGATCTAACAATTGTAAATATCTATGCCCCTAACATGGAAGCAGCCAATTATATGAGCCAATTAATAACAAAGAAAAGAAACACGTTGACAACAATACAATAATAGTGGGGGACTTTAACACTCCCCTCACTGAAATGGACAGATCATCTAAGCAAAAGACCAACAAGGAAATAAAGACTTTAAATGACACACTGGACCAAATGGACTTCACAGACATATTCAGAACATTCCATCCCAAAGCAACGGAATACACATTCTTCTCTAGTGCCCATGGAACATTCTCCAGAATAGATCACATCCTAGGTCACAAATCAGGTCTCAACTGTACCAAAAGATTGGGATTATTCCCTGCATATTTTCAGACCACAATGCTTTGAAACTAGAACTCAAGCACAAGAGGAAAGTCAGAAAGAACTCAAATACATGGAGGCTAAAGAGCATCCTACTAAAGAATGAATGGGTCAACCAGGAAATAAAAAATTTAAAAAAATCATGGTAACAAATGAAAATGAAAACACAACTGTTCGAAATCTTTGGGATGCAGCAGAGGCGATCCTAAGAGGAAAGTATGTAGCAATACAAGCCTTTCTCAAGAAACAAGAAAGGTCTCAAATACATCTAACCCTACACCTAAAGGAGCTGGAGAAAGAACAGCAAATAAAGCCTAAACCCAGCAGGAGAAGAGAAATAATAAAGATCAGAGCAGAAATCAATGAAATAGAAACCAAAAGAACAGTAGAACAGATCAACAAAACTAGGAGCTGGTTTTTGAAAGAATTAAGAAGATTGATAAACCCCTGGCCAGACTTATAAAAAAAGAAAAAGAGAAATGACCCAAATCAACAAAATCATGAATGAAAGAGGAGAGATCACAACCAACACCAAAGAAATACAAAGAATCATAAGAACATATTATGAGCACCGATATGCCAGCATATCAGATAATCTGGAAGAAATGGATGCATTCCTAGAGATGTATCAACTACCAAAACTGAACCAGGAAGAAATAGAAAACCTGAACAGACCTATAACCACTAAGGAAACTGAAGCAGTCATCAAAAATCTCCCAACAAACAAAAGCCCAGGGCCAGACGGCTTCCCAGGGGAACCCTACCAAACTTTTAAAGAAGAATTAATACCTATTCTTCTGAAACTGTTCCAAAAAATAGAAATGGAAGGAGAACTTCCAAACTCGTTTTATGAGGCCAGCATTACCTTGATCCCCAAACCAAACAAAGACCCCATCACAAAGGAGAATTACAGACCAATATCCTTGATGAACATGGATGCAAAAATTCTCACCAAAATACTAGCCAATAGGATCCAACAGTATATTAAAAGGATTGTTCACCACAACCAAGTGGGATTTATCCCTGGGCTGCAGGGTTGGTTCAACATCCGCAAATCAATCAACGTGATACAATACATTAACAAGAGAAAGAACAAGAATCATATGATCCTCTCAATAGATGCAGAAAAAGCATTTGACAAAGTACAGCATCCTTTCTTGATCAAAACTCTTCAGAATATAGGGATAGAGGGTACATACCTCAATATCATAAAAGCCATCTCTGAAAAACCCACAGCGAATATCATTCTCAATGGGGAAAAACTGAGAGCTTTCCCCCTAAGGGCAGGAATGTGGTAGGGATGTCCACTCTCACCACTGCTATTCAACATAGTATTAGAAGTCCTAGCCACAGCAATCAGACAACAAAAAGAAATCAAAGGCATCCAAATCGGCAAAGAGGAAGTCAAACTCTCACCCTTTGGAGATGATATGATACTTTTTGTGGAAAACCCAACAGACTCCACCCCAAACCTGCTAGAACTCATATAGGAATTCAGCCAAGTGGCAGGACATAAAATCAATGCACAGAAATCAGTGGCATTCCTATACACCAACAACAAGACAGAAGAGAGACAAATCAAGGAGTCGATCCCATTTACAATGGCACCCAAAACCATAAGATACATAGGAATAAATCTAACCAAAGAGGCAAAGGATCTGTACTGAGAAAAGTATAAAATACTCATGAAAGAAATGGAGGAAGACACAAAGAAATGGAAAAACGTTCCATGCTCATGGATTGGAAGAACAAATATTGTGAAGATGTCAATGCTACCTAGAGCATTCTACACATTCAGTGCAATCCCCACCAAAATACCATCCACTTTTTTCAAAGAAATGAAACAAATAATCCTAAAAGTTGTATCGAACCAGAAAAGACCCTGAATAGCCAGAGTAATGTTGAAAAAGAAAAGCAAAGCTGGCGGCATCACAATTTTGGACTTCAAGCTCTATTACAAAGCTGTCATCCTCAAGAGAGTATGGTACTGGCACAAAAACAGACACATCGATCAATAGGAACAGAATCGAGAGCCCAGAAATGGACCCTCAACTCTATGACCAGCTAATCTTTGACAAAGCAGGAAAGAATGTCCATTGGAAAAAAGACAGTCTCTTCAACAAATGGTGTTGGGAAAATTGGACAACCACATGCAGAAGAATGAAACTGGACCGTTTCCTTACACCGCACACAAAAACAGACTCAAACTGGTTGAAAGACCTAAATGTGAGATAGGAGTCCATCAAAATCCTAAAGGAGAACACAGGCAGCAACCTATTCGACCTCAGCCACAGCAACTTCTTCCTAGAAACATCACCAAAGGCAAGGGAAGCAAGGGCAAAAATGAACTATGGGGATTTCATCAAGATTAAAAGCTTTTGCATAGCAAAAGAAACAGTCAACAAAACCAAAAGACAGCCAACAGAATGGGAGAAGATAGTTGCAAATGATATATCAGATAAAGGCCTAGTATCCAAAATCTATAAAGAGCTTATCAAACTCAACACCCAAAGAACAAATAATTCAATCAAGAAATGGGCAGAAGACACGAACAGACATTTTTCCAAAGAAAACATCCAAATGGCCAACAGACACATGAAAAAGTGCTCAACATCGTTCGGCATCAGGGAAATCCAAATCAAAACCTCAATGAGATACCACCTCACACCAGTCAGAATGGCTAAAATTCACAAGTCAGGAAATGATAGATGTTGGTGGGGATGTGGAGAAAGGGGAACCCTCCTACACTGTTGGTGGGAATGCAAGCTGGTGCAGCCACTCTGGAAAACAGTATGGAGGTTCCTCAAAAAGTTGAAAATAGAGCTACCATACGATCCAGCAATTGTAGTACTGGGTATTTACCCCAAAGATACAAATGTAGGGATCCGAAGGGGTACGTGCACCCCGATGTTTATAGCAGCAATGTCCACAATAACCAAACTGTGGAAAGAGCCAAGATGTCCACTGACAGATGAATGGATAAAGAAGAGGTCATATATACACACACACACACACACACACACACACACACACACACACACACACACACACACAGTGGAATAATATGCAGCCATCAAAAGGAATGAGATCTTGCCATTTGCAATGACGTGGTTGGAACTGGAGCGTGTTATGGTGAGCAAAATAAGTCAATCATAGAAAGACATGTATCATATGACCTCACTGATATGAGGAATTCTTAATCTCAGGAAACAAACTGAGGGTTGCTGGAGTGGGGGTGGGGTGGAAGGGATGGGGTGGCTGGGTGATAGACATTGGGGAGGGTATGTGCTATGGCGAGTGCTGTGAATTGTGCAAGACTGTTGAATCACAGATCTGTACCTCTGAAACAAATAATGCAATATATGTTAAGAAAAAAAGAAGAAGATAGCAGGAGGGGAAGAATGAAGGGGGGGAAATCGGAGGGGGAGACAAACCATGAGAGATGATGGACTCTGAAAAACAGACTGAGGGTTCTAGAGGGGAGGGGGGTGGGGGGATGGGTTAGCCTGGTGATGGGTATTAAAGAGGGCACGTTCTGCGTGGAGCACTGGGTGTTATGCACAATGAACCATGGAACACTACATCAAAAACTAATGATGTAATGTATGGTGATTAACAAAGCAATAAAAAAATTTAAAGAAAAAAAATCAGTTTTACCATAATATCAAAACCAAAAAAAGCAGTACCAGAATAGAAAACTGTAGACTATATCTCTCATGAACTCAGTTATAAGAATCCTTCGTAAAATATTAGTCAAATAAAATCTAGTAATATACTTAAAAATTATACAATACAATAAAGTAGGATTTATTCCATTTGGTATGCCAGTCTCATTTAGACCTGAAATGTCAATAAATGAAATACACTAACAGCCTCAAACAGAAAAATCATATGATTATATCAAGTGATGGATAAAAAGCATTAAAAAAACCCAAAGTCATTCTTTCTTTAAAATTTTTTAATTTAAATTTAGTTAACATATAGTCCTTCCAGCAACCCTCTGATTGTTCCCTGTAGTTGAGTTTCTTATGGTTTGCCTCCCTCTGGGTTTTTATTTTATTTTTCCTCCCTTCCCCTATGTTCATCTGTTTTGTTTCTTAAATTCCACATATGAGTGAAATCATATGGTATTTGTCTTTCTCTGACTCATTTCATTTAGCATAATACCCTCTAGTTCCATCCATGTCATTGCAAAAGGCAAGATTTCATTCTTTTTGATGCCTGAGTAATATTCCATATATATATATGTATATATATATATATATATATATGAGGAGTAATATTCCATATACCTAATATTCCATTTTATATCTATCTATATCTGTATCTATATATAATCTTCTTTATCCACATCTTCTTTATCCATTCATCTGTCGATGGACATCTAGGCTCTTTCCACAGTTTGGCTATTGTGGACATTGCTGCTATAAACATTGGGGTGCATGTACCCTTTTGAATCACTATGTTTGTATCCTTTGGATAAATACCTAGTAGTGCAATTGCTGGCTCATAGGGTAGTTTTATTTTTAACTTTTTGAGGAACTTCCATACTGTTTACCAGAGTGGCTGCACCAGTTTGCATTCCCACCAACAGTGTAAGAGGGTTCCCCTTTCTCTGCATCCTTGGCCAACACCTCTTGTTTTCTGACCTGTTCATTTTAGTCATTCTGATTGGTGTGAGGTGGTATCTCATTGTGGTTTTGATTTATATTTCCCTGATGCCAAGCAATGTTGAGCATTTTTCGTGTCTGTTGGCCATTTGAATGGCTTCTTTGGAGAAATGTCTGTTTGTGTTTTCTGCCCATTTCTTGACTGGATATATTGGTTTTTGGGTGTTGAGTTTGATAAGTTCTTAATAGATTTTTTTTATGTTAGATATTTTATTATGATTGACAATTACAATTTGTCAAGGCAGAGCAAAATGGAAAAGGTGTTCGTTTCATAAAATGATTTTTAGATATAATAAATTGGTCATCATTAAGAGACATTATCAGAAAATACATAGTGAATTTAAAAGTAGTTTTCTCTCAACAGTAACAAAAGATCAATGAGGTTAGTTGCTGACATAAGAATTAAATGTCCAGTAAAAATTTTTAAATAATATTTAACAGGTTCTGAGTTTATAATTTTGTATGGCTATAAAATGGCTTAGATTCTAGCACAAAAAAGAAAACCACTTTGAATGGGAAAATTGTGAAACAAAACAAAACAAAAGCCCAATTATTTCAATTATGGAAATTTTGTTAGAAAATTATGAAGATCAAGAGGACTTTTTTACAAAAAATGAAAGATATTCATTGTCACCAAACAATTGCCCGTGGTATTTAAGAACTTTATAGCAATATTAAATATCAACTGACTCAAAATTTGAAAAATCACAAAATGCTTTTCTTTAACTTTATGTGAGTCATACGGTATGAGAGGCACCGCCAATTAATTTCTTGGTTATTTTCTACTCAAAAGTCTTCCAAATTTACAGATTCAGTTTATGGACTGAAAGAATCAAGGTATTGGAATAGATATTTTTGAATTTTTAACTATCAAAGAAGAATTTCAGCTACATATGAAAAACTTAATTTTCATCATGATAGTTGATGCTCCAGATATGTTACATAAAATTTTTGAATTTATGAGAATTTTATTTTTTTATTTCTGTTTTTTTTTTTTTTTTTTTCATGCAGAACGTGCCCTCTTTAATACCCATCACCGGGCTAACCCATCCTCCCACCCCCCTCCCCTCTAGAACCCTCAGTTTGTTTTTCAGAGTCCATCGTCTCTCATGGTTTGTCTCCCCCTCCGATTTCTCCCCCTTCATTCTTCCCCTCCTGCTATCTTCTTCTTTTTTATTTTTTTTAACATATAATGTATTATTTGTTTCAGAGGTACAGATATGTGATTCAACAGTCTTGCACAATTCACAGCGCTCACCATAGCACATACCCTCCCCAATGTCCATCACCCAGCCACCTCATCCCTCCCAACCCCCCACCACTCCAGCATCCCTCAGTTTGTTTCCTGAGATTAAGAATTCCTCATATCAGTGAGGTCATATGATACATGTCTTTCTCTGCTTGACTTATTTCACTCAGCATAACACTCTCCAGTTCCATCCACGTCATTGCAAATGGCAAGATTTCATTCCTTTTGATGGCTGCATAATATTCCATTGTATATATATATACATATATATATATATATATATATATATATATATATATACCACATCTTCTTTATCCATTCATCTGTCAGTGGACATTTTGGCTCTTTCCACAGTTTGGCTATTGTGGACATTGTTGCTATAAACATCGGGGTGTACGTACCCCTTCGGATCCCTACGTTTGCATCTTTGTGATAAATACCCAGTAGTGCAATTGCTGGATCGTATGGTAGCTCTATTTTCAACTTTTTTTTTTTCAACTTTTTAAAGAAACTCCATACTGTTTTCCAGAGTGGCTGCACCAGCTTGCAGTCCCACCAAGAGTTTAGGATGGTTCCCCTTTCTCCGCATCCCCACCAATATCTGTCGTTTCCTGACTTGTTAATTTTAGCCATTCTGACTGGTGTGAGGTGGTATCTCATTGAGGTTTTGATTAGGATTTCCCTGATGCCAAGCAATGTTGAGCATTTTTCATGTGTCTGTTAGCCATTTGTATGGCTTCTTTGGAAAAATATCTGCTCATGTCTTCTGCACATTTCTTGACTGGATATTTTGGTTTTTGGGTGTTGAGTTTGATAAGTTCTTAATAGATTTTGGATGCTAGTCCTTTATCTGATGTCATTTGTGAATATCTTCTCCCATTCCATAGGTTGCCTTTTAGTTTTATTCATTGTTTCCTTTGTAGTGCAAGAGCTTTTTATCCTGATGAAGTCCCAATAGTTCATTTTTGCTTTCGTTTCCCTTGTTTCTGGAGACATGTCTAACAAGAAGTTGCTGCAGCTGAGGTCAGTGAGGTTGCTGCCTGTGTTCTCCTCTAGGATTTTGATGGATTCCTGTCTCACATTTAGGTCTTTCCTCCATTTGCAGTTTATTTTTATGGATAGTATAAGAAAGTGGTCCAGTTTCATTCTTCTCCATATAGATGTCCAATTTTCCCAGCACCATTTTTTGAAGAGACTGTTTTTTTTTTCCATTGGTTGTTCCAAAAGCCATTTTTGCTAAAAACTCTCAGCAGACTAGGAAAAGACAGGAAATTCCTAAACTTGATAAGGAGCATCTACAAGAAACCTACCGCTAACATCATACTTAATGATGAAAGCCTGAATGTTTCCTCACTAAAACTAGGAAAAAGGCAAAGATGTCTGCTCTTACCACTTTTATTCTACAGAACACTCGTAGTCTAGCCAGTGCAATAAGTAAAGAAAAAATAATTAAAATATGCACAGATTGTAAAAGAAGAAATAAAACTGCCCCTATTTACAGGTGATATGATTATCTATTTAGAAAATCCAAAGGGATCCATAAAATAATTTCTGGAACTAATAAGTAATTTTAGCAAGATCACAGGATGCAACATCAATACATGCAAAATTCAGTCACAGTTCTGTATGCCAACAAAAACAGTTGGAATCCAATTTTTTTTAAATTTGCCATTTATAATCATTCCAAAGAAGATTAAATAATTAGGTATAAATCAAATAAGCATGTACAGAATCTGCATGCTGAAAATTACAAAATACTGGTCAAAAAAACAAGTAAGTGGAGAGATACACCTTATTCATAGATTGTCATCCTCAACATAGTAAAGATGTCACTTCTCCCCAAATGATTTAGATTTAAGATAATTCCTATCAAAATCACAGCAGGGTTTTTTCTAAGACAAACTGATTAAATTTGTATGAAAATGTAAAGGAATTAGAATAGATAAATCAATTTTTGAAAAAGAAGAGTAGAGTGGAAGAAATCTCTCTACTTGATATTAGGGCTTACTATATACCTATATTTTTTTCCTTCAAGTTTTAACTTCAATACCAGTTAGTTTAACATACTATAAAGCTATATTATTCAAGGCAATGTGGTACTGATGGAAAGATACACACATAGATTAATGGAATAAAATAGACAATCTAGAAAGAGATCTACACAAACACGCCCAAATGATTTTTTGATAAAATTGTAAAAGAAATTTAGTGGAGAAATTCAGTATCTTTTCTACAAATGGTATTGGAGCAATTGGACAACCATGGGCCAAAAAATAAATCTTAATTTAAAACTTGTACCTTATAAAAACATTAACTCCAGGGGTGCCTGGGTGGCTCAGTCAGTTAAGAATCTGCCTTCGGGTCAGGTCACGATCCCAGGCCCCTGGGATCAAGCCCCACATTGGGCTCTGTGCTCTCTCTCTCTGTCAAATAAATAAATAAAACCTTTTAAAAAATTAACTCCAAATGGATCACAGACTTAAAGCTACAAAATTTATAGAATAAAACACAAGAGAAAATCTTTGGGCCCTTGATCCTGATGAAGAGTTTTTAGGCTTAGCACCAAAAATATGATCCATAAAAGGAAAAATGAATACATTAGGCCTCATCACAATTAAACATTTTGCTCTTCAACAGGATAAGTATAAGAAGAGGATTAAAATCTGGGAGAAATATTTGCCAATCACATATCTAACAAAAGCTTTGCATCTAGAATATATTAAAAAAACCTCTCAAAACTCACCAGGAAAAACAAAACAAAATCAACCAAAGCAAACAAACAAACAAAAACCCAACTAGAATATGGACAAAAGAATGAAGAGACATTTCACCAAAAAAGACACACAGTGGCAACTAACCATGTCATTAGCCACTACGGAAATGGAAATTAAAACCACAATGGGACACCACCACCTACCTATCAGAATGGCTAAGATGAAAAACAGTGACAACATCAAATTCTGCTAAGGATTCCCAGATGAATGGATATTCATACGTTGCTGGTAGGAATCTAAAATGGTACAATCATTCTGGAAAGCAATTTGGCAATTTTTTTATAAAATGAATCATGCAACTACTATATACCCAGCAATTACACTTCTGAATATGTAGTCTAGTGAAATAAACTTATATTTACACAAAAACCTGTGCATAGCAGCTTTATTTGTAATAACACTAGAATCAACCCAGATGTCCTTCAACTGGTTAAACAAACTGTGGTATATCCATACTACAGAATACTACTACTCAGCTATTAGAAGGAATGAATTATTGATAAATGTAACAAACCTGAATGGTCCTCAAGGGCAACACGCTGAGTGAAAAAAGCCAACCTCAAAAGGCTACACATTTTATGATTCCATTAATTCAATTATTCTTGAATTGACAAAATAATAGTGATAGAGAACAGATTTGTGGTTGCCAGGGGTTAAGAAAGAAATAAGGAGATGAAGGTGCTTGTTATCATAAAAGGGTAGCATGAGGGTGATCTTTGTGGTGATGGAGCAATTCTGTATCTTGATTGTGGTAGAGTTACATGAACCTACATGTCTCACCCAGTGGTAACGTCTTGCATAACTAGTATTATTGAAGCCAGAAGCCAGGAAATTGACATTGGTATAATCTGCAGAGTTTATTCAGATTTCCCCATTTCTATATTCATTCGTGTGTGTGTGTGTGTGTGTGTGTGTGTGTAGCTCTATTGGGTAAGGTTAAAAAATAGATTAAAATTTTTCAATAGGTGTATTCCACAAACTTCAAATTTTCGGCATTTAAGCTGTTTCAGTCACCACTAGTAAAAACATTTGCAAGTATACATCTTTGTGTACAAATCTTGTTCATGTTTTGACCTATTTCTTAATTTGGAACTTCCAGTTAGTGGAATTTCATAGTCTTAGAGTAAGGAAGAACATTTTAACATTTGAGCTCTTCAGACTGGGGTGGGCTATCCTGGGAGCTAGTTGGAGCATTATCATTGGTGAATGTCAATTCACCAGTGTGGTCACCTGTTAGGAATGCTGTAGAGGAGATGCCCATGTTAGTTGAACCAGGTAGCCTCTGAGGTTCATGTATAACTCAGCATCCAGTACGGACTGTGTCACAGGCAGCCCTATGCAATGATGATAAAACTGAATTCATCACCCTTCTCCTCAAATCTGCTCTTCCTCCTAGATTCTCTGCCTCAGCAGATGACATTACAATTGCAATGCTCATAGAGACTCACTTTAGATTCATTTATCCTGTTCCTGCCTGTAGCAGTCACCAGGTACTTGGAACTGTAGCCCCCAAAACATTTCTCACCTCTCGTGCTCCTCTCCTTCCTGGCTGCCACACTACATCTGGCCTTTCTTTTAGCCTGTGGGTCTCTGCCTTCCCCCTACTGCTCTATGGATTTCCACTGATAGACCCTTCACACTATAGTCAGAATAAGCTAAGGAAAAGCATGAAAGATGCTAGCCCATTTTTAACACTTACTTGCTATCACAGCTTCTGTCTTTTTTAACCTTCTAGAAAAGACTTTCTCCCAGGTCAAGGAAGGGGGTAGTGGGAGGTGCTGGGGAGGAGAGGAAAATCCAGTATTGCCTCACATGCTGGTATCCCAAAGTTGACTGTAAGCTCCCTGAGGGCAAGGTCTGGGCCTGGAAGACCTTTAAATCTGACAGCCTGGAGCACTAACCGTCTGCTAGGCATGGCTTCAAGTTTACTGTGAAACCCTCAACAACTCAGGAGGTAGTGTCATTATCATCATTGATATGTTACAGATAAGGAAATTGAGGCACAGAAAGCACTCAAAAAATCAAAGTCCAACTTATACTGGGATGCTGCTATCAAATCAAATTTTAGAAATGAAAAATTACAGTGAATGTTGAAGCTTTGCTATTTATTCATTAAGGCAAACTATTTGACCTTATCCCCACTTTTAAAGATTTTTTATTATTCCTTTGTATCATTTTTCATTTTCAGTGACTTTAGTCACTTAGGGGGCATGTCTAAATTCTTTGTCAGGTGTGACAAGTAACACTGTAATGCTGACAGGGGATGAAATGTGCATTAGTTATATTTGGCTATTTGTATTTTAAAATGGTGTAGATTATGTAGAAAAATGGTCATGATCCTGGAGTCCCAGGATCGAGTCCCGCATCAGGCTCCCTGCTCGGCGAGGGGCCTGCTTCTCCCTCTAACCCTCCCCGCTCTCATGTACTCTCTCTCTCTCATTCTCACTCTCTCTAAATAAATAAATCTTAAAAAAAAGAAAAATGGTTAATAAAAGACATTAGGAATTAAAAAAAGAAAAAAGAAAGACTAAAAACAGGAACAAGTAATGCATTGATCAGGAGTGGGAAGTCTTTCTAAGATTCTGTATGAACTGTGTGTGTGTGTGTGCGTGCGTGCGTGTGTGTGTGTGTGTGTGTATGTGGTCGGCTTTCATTCCTGTGGCACAGTAATCATTAAATTAATGGTACACGTTTCTAGAATTGCAGACAATCATTGTCACTGGAGCACTCAACCTCCCACCCAGGCACTCTTGATTCACAGTTTCCCTGAGAACCTTACACCTTGACTACACAGGTTGCTCGTCTCACACACCTCCAAGCTAGCTCTAACTCCGACAGCCTTTCAGGTAGCATGTTTTGAGTCAGGGTGTGTACTCATATCCTAGGGCTGCCATAACAAAGCACCACAAACTGGGTGGCTTAGAACAACAGAAATGTATTGTCTCACAGTTCTTGAAGCTGGAAGTCCAAAATCAAGGTGTTGGCAGAACCGTGCTCCCTCTGGAACCTGTAGGGGAGGGATCCTTCCTTGTCTCTTGCTAAGCTTCTGGTGGTTTGTGGGCAATCTAGTTCCTTGACTTGTAGGTGCATTGCTTCAATCTTCTGTCTTCACATGATCCCCTTTCCTCTGTGTTTGTCTCTGGGTCCAAATTTCCCCTTTTTATAAGGACACCAGTCATATTGGATTGGGGCCACCTTACTGACCACATGTTAACTTGATTACATCTGCAAAGACCCTATTTCCAAATAAGGTCGCATTCTGAGGTACGGGAGGTGAGGACTTCAACATAACTTTTTTGGGGGGGAAATAATTCAATCCGTAATAGGTGTTAGGTCCAAGGTTTCCTGCACTTATGGAGCTGGGAGGACTCCGTGGTACTGCCTTCCTCAAAATCGCCTCCATCTTTGGCATTTGTTTGGTCGGGTGCTACCTGGGGAAGCCCGCCCAGTACTCTGCTGTTAGGATACCAAGCGCCTCAGAGCCCAGATGTCACAGCAGGCAGGGGCTCCTCCATGTAGCTAACACACCTGATGGCTCACCGCGGGTGTAGCTAACGCACCTGATGGCTCACCGCGGGTGGAGACAACCCAGCAGGCCTCTGGGCTCACCTTCCTAGTTGTCCTTACTTTCCCTTCAGCCTGAGGGCTTTCTATTTTTATCCTGTTGTGTCGTGTACTTGTTCTTACAATCTTCCTTAATTCTTTTTGGGATGAAATAAAGTATAAAAATAAATGAAATGAATGGCAATTCCCTGCCACAGTTTGGTGGCTTAGTTAAATTGCAGCACAGGGGCAGGCTGTGATTTAACTCCATGTTGCCGTGACAACCACAGGGCGTCGCCTCCTCCACTTGGCCCTTCCCCAACCCCCATTACTAAGTCCAGCTCATCCTCCAGTCTCAGCCCAGCCTCCACCCTTCTGAGAGACCATCTCTGAGCAACAGACAGAATTATAGGGTTCTCCATGTGTCCCCCTCAGAATCCTGGTCTCCCTCTGCTGCTCTATTCACCTTGTGGAATTCCAGTTGCCTGTTTAATTCTGTCTCTCTCTCTGGACAGTAGGCTTCTTGAGGACAGGGATCACTTCATCATTTGTTTCTACAAGCACCTAATTCAGAACTTTGCCTCCGGGAGTTGCCATAGCCGTAGGTGGAACATGAGCATTTAGGACTCCTGAAGGCCTGCCCCTGGAGCTGCCATCACATGTGGCCAGGTGTGTCTATGAAATTTAAAATTGAATTTAAGTTAACTAAAATTAAATTAATTAAAAGCAAAACTCAGTCCCACTAGTCTCATTTCAAGTGCTTAATAAGCTACATATGGCTAGCAACTACCACATGGGACAACACAGCTATAGAGCATTTCCATCATGACAGAAAGTTCTCCTGGACAGTGCTGGTCTAAAGGAGCCCATAACCAGTGCCCCCTGGGGAAACTCTTGGTGTTTGCCCATTGCCCTCCTAATCCATCAGAGCTATGCCAACTGGTTTTAGCCTTGGAAACAAAAAGGAAAATGTAAGCAGTGTATCCCTCTGTTAGGATCATGAGCTAATGTTCCCTCACCAAGAGATCAACATGAGTGGCAGGACACATTTCCCCACCAATCCCTAAACAAGCCTGGACCTTTCTGCCTCTATGTTTTTGCACATGCTGTTCCTCTGCCTAGAATGTCCACCCTAACAAGAACTCCTGATGTCTTATTCATTCTTCAGCTGTACTATAAGTGTATATGCCTTCACCTGCATAAATCCCTTCTCTCCATGCCCTCCCCTCAGTAGTGTGTGTGTGTGTGTGTGTGTGTGTGTGTTTGTGTGTGTGTATGAAATCTTCCTTCTCACATTACATCCTATATGTTATTATGTAGTGGCATCAGAATCTATGAGCAGATTATGTTCTATAATTAGCACAGAGAGCGAAAATCAAGTAGAACCAAAACGGCCCTTGAAATTCTCTTAAATCTGGGGCGCCTCGGTGGCTCAGTCAGTTAAGCGTCTGCTTTGGCTCAGGTCATGATATCAGGGTCCTGGGATTGAGCCCCGTCAGGCTCCCTGTTCTTCGAGGAGTCTGCTTCTCCCTCTCCCTCTGCCTGCAACTCCCCCTGCTTGTGCTCTCTTTCTCTCTTTCTATCAAATAAATAAATAAAATCTTTTAAAAAAATTCTCTTAAATCTGCCATCGAACACGCATTCTTGGTTTCCTTTTTATAAGCCCATACAAAAATTCTTAGGGACACTGAATTGTAAATATGACTGAGACAGACTAAGGGGGAAGAAATAGAAAGAAGATCCATAAACAGATATGCAGGCACACAAACCACCTGCCCTTTAAGACAGCCACAACATCCCTGGCAGGGCAGGGACAGTCTAGATTCCCCGTGATGGACAATCATTCCTTCCAGTGGTCCTCAAAGTATGCTCTGCAGGGCCAGCAGCGTCGGCATCACCTGGGAACTTGTTAGAAATGCACGTTTTTGGACCCCAGCCCAGACCTACTTGATCAGAAACTCTAATCAACTCTCCAGGTGGTTCCGCTGCGGGTTAAATTTGAGAACCACTGGTTTACTCCCTCTGGCTCTAACATTCAGCCTCTGTAGCTTAGTATAGTTTGGTGGATTTGTTTGCTATGTGAGGATGATACTAGGGTGAGGACGAAATATGCCAGGCCCTGAACTGTGAAAGCACCCAGCTCAGGGCCTAGCATGTAGTGGGCCCCCCCCCCATACATTTTTGCTGAATTGTAATCTGCACAATCTGAGTGTTGTATTCTTTGAATGCAACTCTTGGAGGAGCTGGAGAAGATATTGGCTACCTGCCTGCTGCCCTTCCCAGATGATGTTTCCACCGAACAGTGTCATTCCCACTCCTTCAGACACCAGTCTCAGCTCAGAGGAAGTAGGAGAGGGGTTGGGTTTTCAAGTCTCCTGAGAACTTAAGGGCATTGGAGATATACAACACATTTTCTGCCCCAAGGGGCATTCTCACTCATCTTCACAATAGAAAGCTCTGCATGGAGGCAGGCGAGGTCCTTACTATGGCGGAGGAGGGGCAGGAGCACTGGTGAGCATGTCCTGTGTTGCCAGCACTGTTTGTTCTAAGGCCTTGCCATGTAACTAAGCGATCCTCACAACAACGCTATGAGGAGCGTGTAGACATCATTCCCATCTCACATGGGAAAAATGCAAGCAGAAAGGGCTTACATAACTCACTTGCGGCTGGTAGTATGAGGTAGAGTTGAGATTTGAACCCAGTCTGGCTCCAGTTTCTGAGATCCAAACACATTCATCTACTTCCTCTCACACAGAGCCAAATGAACTTTAAAAAGGGATGTCCTATGGGGAAACTAAGGAGCATACTAATGTCCAGCCATGCGGAAAAGGTTAAATAAATTCTGTGGGATTCATAAAATGGCATACTACATGGCTGTTAAGTATGCTGCCATAGGATTTACTTTGTCACATAGGAAGATGCTTTGGATCTAAAAACAGTGTGTACATGCCCTAATTTTACCCCCCCCCAAATACACACACTATAGAAGAATAATGTATGCATAGACAAAAGACTGGAGGGTCACTACAATCATTTCCTAGACTTATTATAACAAATGATCACAAATTCAGTGGCTTATAACAATGGAGACTTATTCTCTCACAATTATCTGGAGGCCAGAAGGCTGAACTCATGCTCTCTCTGAAGCCTCTAGCAAGGAAATTTCCTTGTCTCTTCCAGCTTCTAAAGTGGTTGCCAGCAGTCGTGGGTGCTCTTGGCTTGTAGATGCATCACCTCAGTCTCTGCCTCCACCTCCATGTGGCATTCTCCCCTGTGTGTCTGTTTCTCATCTTACACACTTGTGTAAGATGCCCGGGACCATACAGATGTCCACCATACTGTCCCTGAAGAACCAAAGCCTCCACTACTGATTCCCAGTTTATTCCAATCCCTGTACAGGCTTGATCACCTCATGCTGCTCACTTTTGTGTTCTAGTTTTCTACTGATGAGTCTAGTTAAAAAACAAAAAAACAAAAAAACTTAAGCCACATGCTTTCTAGCTTTTTGTGCTGGAAGTTGACTGAGACTGTGCTAAGTGAGTCGGTTTGAAAGGTTGACTATATTACATTATTTGAGGCACAGATATTCACAACAGTTTGTGAAAATTTGCACAATTTTGCTATCATGAAGTACATTTTTCTACCTTGTAAATGCTTTTTGTCCTGAATTTTCAACTTGTCTCCTATAAAGATTGTTATCCTTTTGTTTTTGCTTGTTTGTTTGTTTGTTTACCTTTGCCTGTGGCCCTTGCACATTTTTTCCCCTAATTTTTAACCTTCCTGAGCACTTTGTTCTAAGTGTATCTCTTATATGTGGGTGTATTTCTGTACATTAGAACCATGGGTTTTTTTGTAATCTGATATTGTTTTTCTGTTAATAGGGGAGCCTATTTATATATATATATATAAATCTATATATCTATACATACACACACATATATATATAGAAAGAGACATATATTTAGAGAGAGAGCACATGCAAACATGAGCGGGGGCATGGGGAGGGGCAGAGGAGACTCCATGCCCAGTGTGGAGCCTGACAAGGGACTTGATCTCACCACCCTGAGATCATTACCTGAGCCAAAATCAAGAGTCGGACGCTCAACTGACTGAGCCACCCAGGTGCTATATTTTTTAATGCACCGAATATCTTAAGTCTCAATTCCATCATTTTAGGCTATGCTTCTTGTTTTGATTGCTTTATAAAAATCTTTCACTACTTTGTCTGACTTTTTATGTGTGTTTTTGTGTGTATGTGCGTGTTTCAAATAATTAGAAGATACATATTTTGTCCTGATGGATTCTTTTATAGTAAACTTTTTAATTGAAGTGTCGTGTTGTGATCTAGTTTATGCTGGCCTCTTAACTTCTTGTCTTTTCTCTGGAAAAGCTTTTGTGTTGGTGCTTGGAGAAATTTCCCATTAAAGCCATCAGAGCTTAGAATTTTTGTAAAAAGAGTTTTAATTACATATCCAAGTTTATTTAATAAATTAAATATTAATTAATATCAATTCAATAATTAATAGCAATATGTTAGTATTAGTTATATTTAATATACTTTAATATGTAAATACTTAAATAAATATAGTTTATTTAATAAATATATTTGTTAAAGAAGTATTTATATTTTCCATTCTTTCTTGAAACAGTTGTGTTTTGAAAAATTGTGTTTTTCAAAGAATTTTCCCATTTCATCTACATGTTTAAGTTTATTGTTGTAAAGTTATTTTTAATAGATTCTCATTATTTTTAAAAAATATATTCTCATCTTTTTAACATCTACAAAATCTTTATGTTTGTGTTTTTATGCTTTTTCTCTATTTTGTTCTCATTAGTCCTTATAGGAGATTACTAATTTTATTAGTCTAAAAACTAATTTTAGGCTTTTAATTTTTTTCCTGTATTGTAAATTATTCTTAGTATATTGATTAGTTTCTTGTTTCTGCCCCTTTTATTTTGATGAACTTTTCCTAGATTTTTTGAAATTGTTAAGAGATACATTGGGGCATATGAAAATCTTAAAGAGTTTGAGTAAAAATTGATTGCGATAAGACTGTGCCACACTTGAAGTGGTTAGAAGTGCTTCACTGACAGGAGTTAGGGAAGACTTTCATAGAACAGAGTCAGAAGCCAGGCAAGGAAATTTTGATTGGCTATAGCTTAAGCATTTGCCTTGTTTGGAAAAACCTAGTGGCTGTTTGTGATTGGTTGTTTGTAGGCTTTTATTTCTCAACCTTGAGGCTGTTCCAGGCTTAAGGTTTTGGTTTGCTTTAGTAGGGTGCTAAGGAATTAGAGGCACCTCCATCTAAAGGCCTCCTTGTTTATTTAATTTAACAAAATGGATGCTTACATAATTGACTCTCAGCCTTTTTTTCTCTCATAATATATGGATTTAAAGTTATAAATTTCCCTCTAAGCACAGTTTTAGCTGAGTGTCACATTGTTTATTTTCATTGTAATTTAATTTTAGTTTTAAATATATTAAAATAAATTTTAAATAAATATTTCACATTTTCCATTGTGATTTCTACTTTGGCCTCTAGGTTTTTTAGAATAATCACATTTTCCTATTAAATTGATCCTTTTACTATTATGAAATGTTCTTCTTTAACTGTAGTAATATTTCTTGTCTTAAACTCTACTTTTCTGATATTGGGATAGCTACCACAGCTTGCTTTTGGTTATTGTTTGTATCATATTTTTTCTATCCTTATAATTTAATCTTTCTGGGTCCTTGTATTTAAAATGTCTCTTTTAAGCAATATAGAATTTGATTCATTTTAATCAAACCTGGCAGTCTTTTTATCTTTTAATGAAAATATTTAGTCCCTTCACATTTTTTTAAAGATTTTATTTATTTATTTGAGAGAGAGAATGAGAGAGAGAGAGCATATGAGAGGGGGGAGGGTCAGAGGGAGAAGCAGACTCCCCGCTGAGCAGGGAGCCCGATGTGGGACTCGATCCCGGGATGCCAGGATCATGACCTGAGCTGAAGGCAGTGGCTTAACCAACTGAGCCACCCAGGCGCCCTAGTCCCTTCACATTTAATGTAATTACTGATGTACTTGGGTCTAAATCAACTGAATTACTATTTATTTTTTCTAAATTTTCGTTTGTTTATATTTATCCTTTCTTGGCTTCCCAAGATTAACAACCTTTTTTTTTTTTTTTGGGTTGTGTTTTTGTTATATCATTCCATGCCCTGCCTTTTATTTTTAGTTATACCATCTTTTATTATTTGTTTACCTTAGAGATTGCAACATACTTCTTTGACTTTTTCGAGTCTCTCTTAAATTAATATTTTAACCACTTTCTCAGACAGTGCAAGGACCTTAGGACACTTCCATTCTATTACCTTCTACTTAACTTTTGTACTATTGTTGTCATGTATTTTAATTAAACATATATTTTAAACTCCTCAAGAAAAAAAAAAGTTTTTTCAACTTAATATTGATTTAGATTTTTTTTAAGATTTTATTTATTTATTTGAGAGAGAAAGAATGAGAGACAGAGAGCATGAGAGGCAGGATGTTCAGAGGGAGAAGCAGACTCCCTGCTGAGCAGGAAGCCCGATGTGGGACTCGATCCAGGGACTCCAGGATCATGACCTGAGCCGAAGGCAGTCGCTTAACCAACTGAACCACCCAGGTGCCCAATATTGATTTAGATTTATCCCCATTTTTACTTTTCTGGTTTTCTTCATTCCTTCCTGCACCTCCGGCTGAGATCAATTTCCATTTGGCTTGTAAAAAGTAGACGGAAAAACTTCTCTTAGTTCTCAATTAGGTAGTCTCCTGGTAAATACAGACTCTAAGTTTTTTGGATATTATAGTTTTTTATTTTTGATTTGAAAATGACTTTATTTCATCTTCATTTTTGAATGCTATTTCCCCTGGAGAGAGAATTCTAGATTGGCAGTTATATTGTTTCAGTACTTGAAAGATAAAAATGAATTTCTTTGAGCTTCCCTAATTTCTGTTGAAAGTCATCCTAGAAGTGTTATTGTATCTTTGAATGTAAGGTGTTTTATTCCTTTTCTAACTAAGAAATGCTTTCAAGGACTTCCCTTTCCCTTTGGTCTTCAGCCTTTGATGATGTGCCTAGGTGTGGTTTACTTTGTATTTATCCTGCGAAAATTCTTCAATCTGTGACTTGATGTTTACCATCATGGTTAGAAAATTATAAGCCAGATTCTCTGCTGTCCCATTCTCTCTCTTCTCTATTTCTGGGACTTGAATTCTACGTACATCAGACTTTTTCACCATGTCCCAGATGTCTCTAATGCTGTTTTCTGTATATGCTATCCTTTGTTTTTTGTTTCAGGATTTCAATTTGGATATTTCCAACCCACCTATTTTCCAGTTTCTTAATTCCCTCTTCTGTGAGGGAATTGTTCTCATAAGGAAGGTTGATCTGATACAAACGACTGCATCATAACTGGAGAGATGTCTAAATCATTTAAAATTCTTTTGTCACTTTAATTTGATTTGCTTCCTTTTCTCAATTCTCTCTTCCTTTATCTTACTGTGTTTTCAACTAAGTCTCTTTTCTTGTGTGCTTCATCTATTTTATTTAGTCTTTGTTTCTGAAAACATTTTTGCTTCTTTTCCCCCAACGCCTGTTTAATCATTCAGTTCCATCTTTCTTGTTTGTCAAGACTTTGGATTTAACCACTCTACAGAATCTCCAGCTACAAACCTGTACACTGTGCCCATTGTTCCAAAAAGAGATTGCTGGTTTTGTCCCTTAGGGTGTGTCATTTACTTTGAGGAACTAGGCTTTCCTGTATTTGACTGATGTTTCCAACTGTGGATATCCTCTCTCATTATCTTCCCATGTAACTACTTGACCTTCACCGCATTTGGAAGCCCTTCCTCATCTATTTTGGTTCAGGGTTATAGGTGTCACTTAATTTCTTTTAAGATAGAGTTTTGTTCCTGTTTCTTATTTTCCTTCTTACTTTTTGACTTTTCAGAGAAGAGGGAAATTGAACTCTTCACAATGTATTTTAAAAACCAGAAGTTTCACCCCAAGGGTGTCTTTTGCATACAACATTATTTTTAGTTTCAGTTCTGCATCACATATAATCTTTCAAGAGTCATATTAAGTGGTGATAGAGAACTGAATTCGAGTTTAAATTCAATCTTGCCTGGTGCTACCAATGAAAATAACTCAATTGAAATGACAATCAAATCATCAGAAACTGTCACACATGGCTAAACATGCATATTGCAGGCAATGACAACCCCATCACAATGGTACAGCTGGTAAAAATGTAAAAATATGGAAAAATGGGTTCAACCAGGGCCCGGCAGAATGGCTCCCGTGAAGAAGGGTGGCGAGAAGAAGGGCTGTTCTACCATCAACGAGGTAGTGACCAGAGAATACACCATCAACATTCACAAGTGCATCCATGGAGTGGGTTTCAAGAAGCGTGTCCCTTGGGCACTCAAAGAGATCCAGAAATTTGCCATGAAGGAGAAGGGAACTCCAGATGTGCGCGTTGACACCAGGCTCAACAAAGCTGTCTGGTCCAAAGGAATAAGGAGTGTTCCATACCGTATCCGTGTGTGGTTGTCCAGAAAACGTAATGAGGATGAAGATTCACCAAACAAGCTCTACACACTGGTTACCTATGTACCTGTCACCACTTTCAAAAATCTACAGACAGTTAATGTAGATGAGAACTAATCGCTGATTGTCAAATAAAGGTATAAAATAGCAAAAAAAAAAAAAAAGGAAAAATGGTTTATGTCATTTCAGCTAGACCTGAATAATGGTTAGAATCCAACAGGTTGAGGAGGAAGGTGAGTTCCTTCCATGGAGCAGCATCAACTTTTGAAAAGGTTGAAATGTTAGAATGGATTTACGAATCAAGAGCAAATAGTCCAATTGTGAAGGAAAATAGTTACCTTTAATTCTATTATTTGATGGCATTCTCTCCCCTCCTTCCCTACTGCGAATGACTGGTGTATCAGGCATGCCTTGTACTTTCCCATGTCTATGCCTTACTCATGATTCCTCAATTTGTAATTCTTCTTTTCCTAGATAATCAACTTTGCTGATAAAAATCCTGCTTATCCTTCAAAACCCCAACAGGCCTTTCCTGATTCTCCAACCAGATATGAACTTGCTTTCCTCTTGGACTGCATTTTTCAAAATCTTTTCAGACCAGGTATTACTCCCCAGGGAGGCAAGAGCTATTACTCTGATACCTTCACTCATCCCTCTGCCTTTGGGAAATTGTCTCTAAAACCAGCCCTCAAACTCCTGCTTCCCTGGTTCCTTGTGTCTAAGCAAAATTTCCATGCTCAATGGGATTCTCAACTTTGTTCTTATATATTTCTTGTTTTATTGCTGGAACTTTCAGATTCTGTCCCCAACTATGTCTTGTTTTTTCTAGCTCCTGGCTGAAAATATGTATAAATTCCCTTGATATTATTGTACTGACAAACCTGTCAATAAGCTCCCAATTTCCAGAGCCTTTCATTCCTGTGGCCATCACTGCTGCCCTGGGCACCATCCCCCAGCTGCCCACTGAACATTACTGGCTAGTATTTAGCCTTTGGGTTATGTCGTCTACTTCATGGACACTGAATATTTTTCTTGGATTTTAATTCTCTGAGTGCTTCTCTTATACTCTTGACTCCTTGAGAGTGGATCTTGCAATGCTAAGCACAGTGCCTTGCATGCAGAAGAGCTCAGAGGATATTTACTCTGTGTTGTTTGAATATGGGCACTTTAAGGTGACTTGGGTACCATTGTGCCCCAGCATTGGACACATCTTGGAGTGCTGTCCACATGTATCCAAGTTCAAGTCCCCACTGCTTGAAAAGGTTGACAGCTTGACACTTTTGGACCAAAGGTATCCCATTGGAATGGTGAATGTACATTTTCTGGATATTCCTCCCAGGTGTACCTCCCTCAGTCTCCTTTCCTGC
The DNA here is from genome assembly GCF_009762305.2 of Zalophus californianus. Lineage (NCBI taxonomy): Eukaryota > Metazoa > Chordata > Mammalia > Carnivora > Otariidae > Zalophus > Zalophus californianus. The sequence continues at coordinate 77,799,506 of NC_045602.1, forward strand.
CTCTCCAGCTTCTACTTACTTAACCATTAGTCACACCAGACTCCTCAAGCTAGTCTGTAGGCTCGCTGAGGCCAGGCACTGGGCCTTTTTGTGTTTTGTATCTCATCAAGGTCAAGCCCATTCCTGACCCAGAGTTTGCAGTCAATGACTTTGTGGGTTGAATGCTTTTATGCCCTAATTGTGCTTCCATTCCTGCCATGCTTGCCTTCTGTGGCTATCAGAATCTTTCCTTTCTCTTCTTTAAACTTCTGCCGGAGCATTTAAGGACATTTGCATTTTTAATGCAAATTGTTAATGTATTTTCCTTTTATTGTTGATTAGAGAAAGGATAGAAGACAGAAGGGCCTATGAAGGGATTGATGGCATGGCTCAGGGCCAGACAATTTTCTGTTTGAATCCTGCTATGTTAGTTATCTATTACTACATAACCAATAATTCCAAAGTGACTAAAAGCAGTAAGTATTTCTTATTCCACACTTTCAGTGAAGTGGGAATTTGGGAGTGACTTAAATGGGTGTTTCTGGCTCAGAATCTCTCACATACTTGCAGTCAAGATTCAGTTAGAGCTGCAGTCATCTAAAGGTTTGACTGGGGCTGAAGGATTCACCTCTAAGATATTACATCCACATGGCTATTGGCAGGAATTCCTTGTTATGGGATTGTTCATCTTGGATGTCCTCATGACATGGCAGCTAACTTCTCCAAGAGCAAGCAATCCAGGAGAGAAAAGTCAGAAGCCATACATCTTTTATGACCTAGACTTGGAAGTGATATGCCAGCATTTCTGTCATATTCTCTTGGTTCCACAGACCTGTTCTGATTCAGTGTGGGAGGCTGGGACTAGAAGGAAGCAGGCTCACTCTTCATGCAAGTTATCTACGCTCTCTAAGCCTCTGTTCCTTTACAAAAAATAATAATACTTACCTCATGGGGATTTGTAAGGATTAAATGCTTATGAACTGCTTCTAACTGTTCAGGATCTCCTTTACCGCTTACCCTTGCCCCCATTATTATCCAGGACTCCTCTAGTAAGCCAGTTATAGACTCTCTCTTTGAATCCCTCCAATCCTCTGCTCTCATCTCATCACCTCTCCATCCTTCTTCCTCCACACCAAGGGGTGGAGGGGTGGATTTTCTAACCTGGCAGGGATGGGAGTGAGCCTTATTCTTCAAACCTCAATTCTCCTAAACATAGTATTTATGCTTCAGTCCTCCACATACCCCCAGGGACCCAAGCTTTGAAATCCAAAAAACAGGAAGAGTATTTAAGGTTTTTTTTTTTTCTTTCCCCTACCTTATCATATCCCTGATTATTTGCTTGGGAGAAACACCAGGAAAGCAGAATGGATGGATGAATGAATGAATGAATGAATGAATGTATGAATATTTAAGACATTTTATTTTACCAGGGAGTTAAATAGATGATAAAATCGGGCTTTGGAGGAGTGACTTCTAACCCTGACTAGCTTCTTGGAGCAGATGATAGCCAAATGCAAATGAGGATTCTCCATTGTGTTAGTTTCCTAGGGCTGTCCTAACAGAGTACCACGGACTGAATAGCTTAAGAGAACAGAAATTTATTGTCTCACTGTTCTAGAGGCTAGACGTCCAAAATGAAAGTGTCAGCAGACCATACTCTCTCTAAGCCTGTAGAGTGGTCAGTTCTTCCTTATATCTTCCTACCTTCTGGTAGTTCGCTGGAAATTTTTAGTGTTCCTTGGCTTATAGCTGAATAGCCCTGAAGGCTGCCTTCATCATAACATGGAATTTTGCCTGTGTGTATCTCATGACTGTTTTCTTATAAGGATACCAGTCATATTGGATTAGGAGCCCATGCTACTTCAGTATGACCTCATCTTAATTAATTACATCAGCAATGACACCATTTCCAAATAAAGTCACATTCTGAAGTGCTAGGGGTTAAGACTTCAACAAATATTTTTGAGAGGACACAATTCAATCCATAACATCTGGGGGGGGACAGGGGAGGCCCTGGATGGGGTAAGGGGTCCTTGGGTAGAATGCACATGTATAAACTCATGTAGTTATAAAACATTTCTCCTCTGCTGCCAACAGGGATTGCCTAGGGATGGCATGGGATGAGCCAGTGGGGTGGGTAGCCCCAAGGTATCATGGGAAAAGGGATAGGAGGCTGTGGGATCTGGGTGATATAAAGTGAATCAAAGACAATTGTTAAACTGTGAAAAAGAAGATGATCCCTAATGGAATCTGGGACAAGCAGGAAACAAGAATGAAAAGAAATTAGTGTGTGTTGATTCCCGGGTATGCTTCTAAATTGAAATACTTGAAAAGTGATATAATTAGTTAGAATGGCAGGAAAAAGGAAGCCCAAGTAGACACTTTGTGTTGTTTGTGTATATGCTAGTTATGGAAACAGATTTCCTGGAGCGTGCTCTTAGGAACTTCTGGAGATGAGTTGTGTTGTCAGGGAATGGTGCAGAGAAACATCTAACCTTCCTGGAAAGTATTAATGGAACAATTTATTTTTCTATGGTGGAAGGCAAAGACTGGTGCCTATGTGCTCTGCATGGAATCCTCCTCTGCTAATTCTTGTGCTCTCAGCTTCTTGCTCAAGTGGCGTAAACCATTTGGGGTCTCCTGTTTGGCTTCAATAATGGCTCTCAGACCCTACTTTTGACTTAGCACACTTCTTTGTTAGCAAACACCCACATTTTGTTCCATTTGGTTTAGCTATTTTAAAAAGTCACTCCACACTTTCCAAATGACTGCTTGCTATCTTGTGAGCGAAACTTGCCCATGACTAAAGGCAGATTTCACACTGACTGCTTCATATAGCAATTTGGGCAAGGTTGGAGAGATAATGTCTGTTCTGTGAGTATAATAGGTACTTTCAAATTCATTCAATTTTTCAATAATTTCTTGAGTGTCTACTACATGTCTTAAGATTAAATATTCTGACTTTCCTAAGGAATTAGTCATGTGGCTTAGAAAATTTAAATATGTGACATCTTTGAGTGTTTTCATTTAAAATATTTTTGTCTTAGCATTTCTTTAACTCCAACCTAACCCTTTTATTATCTTTTTAAAAAATTTAGTAGAGAGGTGCCTGGGTGACTCAGTCGTTAAGCGTCTGCTTTTGGTTCGGGTCATGATCCCAGGGTCCTGGGATCGAGCCCTGCATCAGGCTCCTTGCTCGGCGGGAGACCTGCTTCTCTCTCTCCCACTCCCCCTGCTTGTGTTCCCCCTCTCGCTGTCTCTCTGTCAAATAAATAAATAAAATCTTTATAAAAAAATTAAAAAAAATTAGCAGAGATAACATAAAGATTCATTCTACATTAGAAGTAAAATTTCCTCTTCTAAACTCATTGCTGAGAAAAATATTATCAGGCAGGGACTTAGACTAATGAAGAAAATCTGTTTCTGGTTCAGAGAACTTGTTCTTGTCATAGAAATGGCTTTCTCACTTTGGAGAAACCACCAACACAAGTTTGCTTTGTTTTATTTTTAAAGAGGGGCATAAGATGAATCTCAAAAACATTATGTCGAGCAAAAGAAGCCAGACACAAAAGAGTACATTTATATGAAATTGTAGAAGACTCAAAACTAATCTACAGTGACAAAAAGCAGACCAGTGGTAGCCTGGGGCAGGGTTTGGGAAAGAACTGAGTACAAAGAGGTTGGGTGCGGGGGGACGTTTTGTGAGAATGGCAATGTTCTGTATCATGACTGGCAGTGGTTACACAGATATATACATTTGTCAAAACTCATCAAACTATACATTTATTTATATGTAAATTATACCTCAGTAAAACTGATTTAAAAGCAAGAACATAAATGCAATATGGAGCTAGGATCTGAGTGTACAGGAATTCTCACAGGAATGGTATAATTCAATAACTTTTAGTAAGTGTATAGAGTTGTGCAATCACCACCAGAATCCAATTTTAGAACAATTCCAGCACCCCAGTAGAAGCCCTCATACCCATCTTCAGTCAGTCTGCCTTGGAGCATATATTTTATTGTGACTTTTGGGAAAGTGGACTAAAGGAGTGCCTTAAGTTGGCTGAGCGCATTTGCCAGAGACGCCATAGAAAACTTTAGCCTTAGTGAGCTTGGCTTTGGGAGTGGCCTCACTAATGGTGTCTCAGGGGCCCCCTGGAGGAACGCTCTTCATTTGTGCTTTCTTTTTTTTTTAAAGTTTTTATTTTAATTCCAGTTAGTTAACATACAATGTTATATTAGTTTCAGGTATACAATATAGTGATTTAACACTTCAATACAAAACCCAATGCTCATTACAAATGCACTCCTTAATCCCTATCACCTATTTAACCCATGGCCCCACCCATCTCTGCTCTGGCAACCCTCAGTTTGTTCTCTATAGTTAAGAGTCTGTTTTTTTGGTTTGTCTCTCTCTGGCTCTCTTCCCCTTGTCTTGTTTGTTTTGTTTCTTAAACTCTACATATGAGTGAAGTCATATGGTGTTTGTCTTTCTCTGACTTATTTCAATTACTGTTATACTCTTTAGCTCCATTCATGTCATTGTAAATGGCAAGATTTCATTCTTTTTATGGCTGAATAATATTCCATTACATATATATAATATTCTAATTTATATATATTTATATATTATGTATATGTGATGAATGTATATATGAATTAGAATATTATATATATACGTATATATATATACACACCCACACACACACCACATTTTCTTTATCCATTTATCAATTCATCAATCAATGGGCACTTGGGTTGCTTCTATATCTTGGCTATTATAAATAATATTGCTGTAAACATCAGAGTGCATGTATCCCTTTGAATTAGTGTTTTTGTATTCTTTGGGTAGATAGACAGGGGTGCGATTGCTGGATCATAGGGTAGATCTATATTTAAATTTTGAGGAGCCTCCATACTGTTTTCCACAGTTGGCTGCACCAGTTTGCATTCCCACCAACAGTGCACAAGGATTCCTTTTCTCTACATCCTCACCAACACCTGTTGTTTCTTGTGTTGTTGATTTTAGCCATTCTGACAGGTGTGAGGTGATAGCTCATTGTAGTTTTGTTTTGCATTTCCCTGATGGTGAGTGATGTTGAACATCTTTTCATGTGTGTGTTAGCCATCTGGATGTCTTCTTAGAGGAAATGTCTGTTCATGTCTTCTGCCTATTTTTTAATTGGATTATTTGTTTTTTGGGGTGTTGAGTTTTATAAATTCTTTATGGATTTTGGATCCTAAAGATATGTCATTGGATATGTCATTTGTCTTCTCCCACTCCCTAGGTTGCTTTTTAGTTTTCTTGACTGTTTCCTTCAAAGTGCAGAAGCTTTTTATTTTGATGAAGTCCCAATGGTTTATTTTTACTTTTATTACCTTGCCTCAGGAGACATATCTAGAAAAAATATGCCACAACTGATGTCAAAGAGGTTACTGCCTGTGTTCTTCCCCAAGATTTTTATGGTTTCATGTCTCACATTTAGGTTTTTCATCCATTTTGAATTTATTTTTGCATATGGTGTAATAAAGTGGTCCAGTTTCATTCTTTTGCATGTTGCTGTCCAGTTTTCCCAATACCATTTGTTGAAAAGATATTCTTTTTCCCATTGGATATTCTTTCCTGCTTTGTCAAAGATTAATTGATCATATAGTTGTGGGTTTATTTCTGGGTTTTCTATTCTGTTCTATTGATCTACATGTTTGTTTTTGCACCAGGACAATACTGTTTTGATTACTACAGCTTTGTGATATAATTTGAAGTCTGGAATTGTGATACCTTCAGCTTTGCTTCTCTTTTTCAAGTTGTTTTGGTTGATCAGGGTCTTCTGTGGTTCTATACAAATTTTAGAACTGTTTGTTCTAGTTCTGTGAAGAATGTTGTTGATATTTTGATAGGGATTGCATTAAATATGTAGATTGCTTTGAGTAGTATAGATATTTTAACAATATTTGTTCTCCCAATCCATGAGCATGGAATTCTTTTTTTTTTTTAAGATTTTATTTATTTATTTGAGAGAGAGAGAGAGAGAGCAGAGAGCACAAGCAGGGAGAGGGGGAGAGAGACAGAGGGAGAAGGAAAAACAGACTTCCCATTGAGCAGGGAACCTGACACAGGGCTTAATCCTAGGACCCTGAGATCATGACCTGAGCTGAAGGTAGATGCTTAACTGACCGAGCCACCCAGGTGCCCCAAGCATGGAATTTTTTCCATTTCTTTGTGTCATCTTCAATTTCTTTCATCAGTGTTCTATAATTTTCAGAGTACAGGTCTTTCACCTCTTTGGTTAGGTTGATTCCTAGGTATCTTATTTTTGGTACAATTGTAAATGTGATTGTTTTCTTAATTTCTCTTTCTGCTGCTTCATTATTGGTGTATAGAAATGCAACAGATTTCTGTACACTGATTTTGTAATCTGCGACTTTACTGCATTTGTTTATCAGTTCTAGCAGTGTTTTGGGGGAGTCTTTTGGGTTTTCTATATATAGTATCATGTCATTTACAAATAGTGAAAGTTTTACTTCTTCTTTACTGATTTGGATGCCTATTTTTTCTTCTTGTTTTCTGATTGCTGTGGCTAAGACTTCCAGTACTATCTTGAATAAAAATGGTGAGAATGAACATCCTTGTCTTGTTCTAGACCTTAGGGGAAAAACTCTCAGTTTTTCCCCATTAAGGATGATGTTCACTGTGGGTTTTTCATATACGACCTTTCATATGGTGAGGTATGTTTCCTCTAAACCTATTTTGTTGAGAGTTTTTATCATGCATGGATGTGGTACTTTGTCAAATGCTTTTTTGTGTCTATCCAAAATAATCATATGGTTCTTATCCTTTCTCTTACTGATGTGATGTATCACGCTGATGGATTTGCAAATATTGAACCACCCTTGCAGCCCAGGAATAAATTCCACTTGAGTGTGGTGACTAATTTTTTTAATGTATTGTTGGATTTGGTTTGCTAGTATTTTGTCAAGGATTTTTGCATCTATGTTCATTAGAGATATTGACCTGTAGTTCTCCTTTTTTACGGTGTCTTTATCTGGTTGTGATATCAGGTCATGCTGGCCTCATAGAATGAATTTGGAAGTTTCCTTCCTTTTCTATTTTTTGGAATAATTTGAGAAGAATAGTTGTTAATTCTTTTTTAAATGTTTTGTAGAATTTGCTTATGAAGCCATCTGGTCCTGGACTCTTGTTTATTGGGAGTTTTTTGTTACTGATGCAATTTCTTTGCTGGTAATTTGTCTGTTCAAATTTTCTATTTCTTTCTGCTTCAGTTTTGATAGATTATGTGTTTCTAGGAACTTACCCATTTCTTCTAGATTGTCCAATTCATTGGCATATAGGTTTTCATAATATTCTTTTATAATTACTTGTGTTTCTGTGGTGTTGGTTGTTATTTCTCCTCTTTCATTTGTGATTTTATTTATTTGAGTCCTTTCTCTTTTTTTCTTGATAAGTCTGGCTAGAGGTTTATCAATTTTATTGATTTTTTTTTCCAAAGAACCAGCTCCTGGTTTCATTGATCTGTTCTATTGTTTTTTTAAGTTTCTATATCATTTATTTCTGCTCTAATCTTTATTATTTCCTTCATTCTGTGGGTTTTAGGTTTTGTTTGTTGTTCCTTTTTAGTCCCTTTGGGTGTAAGGTTAGATTGTTTATTTGAGACTTTTCTTGCTTCTTGAGGTAGACCTGTATTGCTGTAATCTTCCCTCTTAGAATAGCTTTTGCTGCATCCCAAAGATTTTGGACCATTGTGTCTTCATTTTCATTTGTCTCATGTATTTTTTTTTATTTCCCCTTTGATTTCTTGGTTGACCCATTTATTGTTTAGTAACATGTTATTTCATCTCCATGTATTTGTGTTCTTTGCAGATTTTTCTCTTGAGATCGATTTCTATTTTCATACCACTGTGGTTGGAAAAGATGCATATGATTTCAGTCTTGAATTTGTCAATCATTTTGTGGCCTAACATGTGATCTAGTCTGGAAAATATTGTGAATATATGTTCTCAATTCCTTTGAGTATATACCTACGAGTGGAATTGCTGGGACATAATTGCTATGAAACTGCCTTCTTAGAACTAGTTTTGCTGCATCCGAAAGGTTCTGGACTATTGTGTTTTCTTTTTCATTTGTTACCTTGTACTTTTTTATTTCTTCTTTTGTTTCCTTACTGATCCATTCATTGTTTAGTAGCATGTTATATAACCTCCGTGTATTTGTGGCCTTTTCAGATTTTTTTCTTGTGGTTGACTTCTAATTTCATAGTGTTGTGGTCAGAAAATATAGATGATATGACTTTAATTTTCTTGAATTTGTTGAAGCTTGTTTTGTGGGCTAACATGTGATCTATTATGAAGTCTGTTCCATGTGCACTTGAGAAGAATGTGTATCCTGCTGTTTTAAGATGGAATGTTCCAGGGCGCCTGGGTGGCTCAGTTGGTTAAGTGACTGCCTTCAGCTCAGGTCATGATCCTGGAGTCCCAGGATCGAGTCCCACATCGGGCTCCCTGCTCGGCGGAGACTCTGGTTCTCCCTCTGACCCTCCCCCCTCTCATGCTCTCTATCTCATTCTCTCTCTCAAATAAATAAATAAAATCTTAAAAAAAAAAAGATGGAATGTTCCAGTGTGTCATTCAAAGCCTTGTTTCCTTGCTGATTTTCTGTTTAGATTATCTGTCCATTGATGTAAGTGGGGTGTGAAAGTTCCCTACTGTTATTGCATTATTATCTATTAGTTCCTTTATGTTTGTTATTAACTCTTTTATGTATGTCAGTGCTCCCACATTGGGTGCATAAATATTTATAAATCTTCTTGTTGGATTGTCCCCTTTATTATTATATAGTGTCCTTCTTTGTCCCTTGTTACAGTCTTTTTTTTTAAAAAGTCTATTTTCTTTGATATAAATATTGTTACTCTAGCTTTCTTTTGACATCCATTTGCATGATAAATGTTTCTCCATCCCCTCACTTTCACTCTGCAGGTGTCTTTAGGTCTAAAATGAGCCCCTTGGGGCACCTGGGTGGCTCCGTCAGTTAAGTGTCTGCCTTTAGCTCAAGTCATGATCCCAGGGTAAGCCCCATGTCAGGCTCCCTGCTTGGTGGGGAGCCTGCTTCTCCTCCCTCTGTCCCTCCACACCCACTCATGCTCTCTCTTTCTCAAATAAATAAAAAAAATAAATAAAATGAGTCTCTTCTGGCAGCATATAGATAGGTCTTGTTTTTTTTTTTTTAATCTATTCTGTCACCTTATGTCTTTTGATTGGAGCATTTAGTCTGTTTACATTCAAAGTAATTGTTGATAGATTTGTAGTTATTGTCATTTTATTATTTGTTTTGTGTTTTTTTTCTGAAGATTTTCTCTGATCCTTTCTTGTCCTCCTTTCATGGTTTGCTGATTTTCCTTAGACATTATATTTGGATTTCTTCCTCTTTATTCTTTGCATATTTATTAGTGGTTTTTTACATATGGTTACCATTAGGTTTGTATATAACCTCTTCTGCATATAGCAGTCTATATTAAGTTGATGGTCATTTAGGTTTGAACCCAATTTTACTCCTCTCCTCCTCATGTCTTAGATATATGTTTCTATATTTTACATCCTTTTATTTTGTGAGTTCCTTGACTGATTTTTTTTTTTTTACAGAAACATTCATTTTTATTGCTTTTGTGTTTCCTACCTTTATACTGCCACTTTTGGTTTTTGGTTTCTCCTTTCCACTCAGAATCCCCTTTAATATTTCTTGCAGGGCTGGTTTAGTGGTCATAAACTCCCTCAGTTTTTGTTTGTTGGGGAAAGCCTTTATCCCTCCTTCTCTTCCGAATGATAGCCTTGCTGGATCGGATATTCTTGGCTGCAGATTTTTCCCATTCAGTACTTTGAATACATCATGCCACTCCTGGCTTGAAAAGATTTTGCTAAAAAATCCTCTGCTAGTCTTATGGGTTTTCCCTTGTAAGTTACCGCCTTCTTTTGTCTTGCTGCTTTAAAATTTTTTTCTTTACATTTTGCCAATTTAATTAAATATATCTTCATGTGGCTCTGCTTTTGTTGATTTTGATAGGTGTTCTCTGTGCCTACTGGATCTGGACTCTGTTTCCTTTCTCAGATTAGGAAAGTTTTCAGTTATTATTGCTTCAAATTTTCTGCCCCCTTTTCTCTTTTCTTCTTCTGGGCCTCCTATAATAGGAATGTTATTACATTTGATGGAGTCATTGAGTTCCCTAAATCTGTTCTTGTTTTGCATAATACTTTTTTCTCTCTTTTGTTCATCTTGATTTATTTCCAGTACTCCGTCCTCTAGGTCACTAATTTGTTCCTCTGCTTTTCCATCCTGCTGTTCATTCCACAAGTGTGTTTCTCATTTTGTTTATTGAGCTCTTTATCTCTGTTAAGTTGTTCCTTATCCGTGTGTAAGGGTCTCACTCATGTTTTCCACTCTTCTCAAGGCCAGTGAGTATCCTTATGATCATTACTTTAAATTCTCTATTTAGCATGTCACTTATATCTGTTTTGCTTAGATCTCTGGCAGTGGCCTTGTCCTGTTCTTTCATTTTGGATGAATTTCTCTGTCTTCTCAATTTGTCTAAGTCTCTGTGACTGTTTCTCTCTCTTACAAAAGTCTGCTATGTCTCCTGTTCTTGTGGGTAATGGCCTTATGAAGAAGAGGCCTTGTAGTACCCTGCTGTGTGGTGTCTCCTGTTCCCCAGAGCCAGGGGCTTCTGGGAGTGTCTCCAATGTGTGCTGCATGTGCTCTGCTGTTTTGTCATGCTGCTTTATGTTTCAGGCCAGTTGTCTGCAGAGATTCTTTCCCTATTGCATGTGGTACATTTTAACTAGGTGTGTTCTAGTCTGCTTTTGAAATGAGACCTGTTGCCACCACTGCTGGAACTGAGGCTTCACAGAACTCCCAGGTCAGAAGACAAGGTGTTAACAGGGGTTTGGGCTGCTCTTCTGAAGGAGGGGGACTGTAGCACTGGGGCTGAGATAAGTGTGACTGGTAGGGGTGGTTCCACTGGAGCATAGGGAGGGGTGTTTGGTGTAAGCAAGTTAGATAGTGAGTGTCAGTGCTGTGCTGTTTCCCGTAGATGGCCCTGTGCTTATACTGAGGGGTAAGGGAAAGAAATGGTGCTGGCCAGTTCCTTTGTTTCTGGAGGGGTCTGTTTGTGAACACTGCTTCTCTGGGACACACTCCAAGATGAGCAACTAACTGCCCCTCTGTGTGCCCCAGGCACTCTTCAGATTGCTGTTTCCACACTGTATAGTCCTGGGCTGTTTGCCTGCCTTCTGTCCAAGAGCAGCTCCAACGTCCTCCAAGCCCTCTCAGAGCCAAACACACTGACATTTAAAATGCCAAGCTCCAATAACTCATGAAATTCACCCCCTTTTGCATTTTTCCTGTGTGGTCTCCTCTGTGTGGTAGTCTGTCTCTGACACTTCTCCACAGTTGTAGCTCCCTCTCTCGTAAGCCATGTCCCCACCCTTCTTACCTTCTTCAGTGTGGTCTCTTCTCTCCCTTTAGTTGTGGAGCTTGTTCTGCCAGTCTTCGGGTCAATTTCTGGGGTATTTAGGATGATTTCATAATTATCTAGCTGTATTTGAGGGATGAGACGAGCCTAGGGTCTTCCTATTCTGCCACCATCTTCCCCTCTGTATGCTTTAGTTCTTTTTGCAAATACAGTCCCAGGCTCATATTCTCTATGTTCCTCCATGGACCTCAAATGGATGGGCAGAAGGAAGCCTATGATTATTTTCAGGAACATCCTACTGCCCTCTAAGCCCTGAGCTCTGTCCTTTACTCCAGCTGCCCCTGCCTGGCCCATCTGCTTCTCTTCTGTGCCCAGGCTGAGGTTAAACAGGACTCAAGTGTATAGCTTCTGCTCCTACCTGTTGTCCAGGAGCAGGACCAGGAGGAGCCTATCCTGCTAGTCATCTATTGCTGGAAGCAGTGACAAGACTAGGACTTAATATCCTAAGAGCAACACAAATAAGTGGAGAGGTCACAGGAATGATCATGGTAGACTTGGAATAAAAATTAGCACCTTTTTGGACAACAATTATGTTTTATCTGAAAACAATGACACACATTCAGAAATATGTGGTAACACTGCAACCATAATCTGTGGAAATCAAGGATGAAAAGTAAAAAGCAGGAGGGTGGAAAACAACTTGAGCCTCTCTCTCCTCCATGCTTATATACTAGGCCAAAGTTAAGGGAAGAGCTCAGGATTTACTTTTATGTGTTTCCCTAGGACTCTACTGATGGAATTTAGCAATGAACGAAATAAACATAATTCATTCATACACAGACTATCACAAATCTAAGAGTATGTGTTACAGCTTCTTCACAGGAGAAGGTGAGCTGAGGATGTCTGTAGCTGGTTTGCATTTTTCTGAGCTGCACATCAGGCCATAGGACTGGAGTGTGTTTGAGAGCAGTATGACAAGCTGGTCATCCCTGGTCACCACATTTAGTATTACAGATATGTCTGTTTTGGGACTGTGTTAAGTGTGCAAACAAGTTTCACAGGGGCTCCATGGCTTAATAAGTTACTTATATATACACTATTGCACGGGGACTCCTTGGTTTAATAAGTTACTTATATATACACACAATATGTTGGGTCACTGCTCTAATGACTGGCTACATCATTGGCAGGGCCCAGTGCAAGATGAAAATATGGGTCCTTTTGTTTATAAAGGAAGAAAATGGCTTTTTGTTTTTGTTTTGTTTTTTGGGTTTTTGTTTGGTTGGTTGGTTTTGTTTTGTTTTGTTTTTTTGGTTTCCATCTTTCTTGACCTGATAAGGTATTTTTTATTTTATATTTAATGTGGTGCTCCTTTGACCATAATGATTCTTATAGGTCAAGTGCAAACCCTCACAGACATCCAGGGCCCCAGCGCATACTTAGGTGCATAAGGCAAGTATGCTCGACCTTGACCCTCCCTGAGCCAATGCCCAGCCTCAGAAGGAGTGGAGAGCAGCACTGGCTGCTGGGTAGAGGTGGGGGAATGGACAACAGAGCTGGGGTAGCTGGGAGGCAGCAGGAGGTAGGACTGCACATGAGCTGAAGTTCCAGCCTCTGGCGCATGTTCCATTTTGCCATTAGACTTCACTTACAAAACACAAATTCAAAGATCTAATTATTATTATTAAAGATTCTATTTATTTATTTGAGAAAGAGAGAAGAATGCAGGGGGAAGGGGAGGGGCAGGGGGAATGGGAGAGAGAATCTCAAGCAGGCTCTGTGCCAAGCCTGGAGCCTGACACAGGGCTTGATTTTATGACCCTGAGATCATGACCTGAGCCAAAATCAAGAGTCAGAGATGCTTAACTGACTGAGCCACCCAGGCACCCCCAAAGATAAAATTATTAAAGATTTCAAGATGGCTACCACAGAGCACTAAGCCCCAAGCAACCCCCTTTTGAGCACTTAGGCCTGTGTGGTCACATAGTGGTTGTGAGTCTATGCAGATGGTTTTGATTGCTATTCATCCTTTATCACTTTTGTCCAACCTCTCACTGGTAGAATTTGCACCCAAATGTGCCAGGAGCCCCTGCCATGAACGGCAAGCATAATGTTCTAGAAAGGAGCTGGGCTGCTAATGACTTTCCTACCTGCTCCTTGGAAAACTCACTTAACTTTTATGAATCTCATTATCCTTATCTACACAATGGACATGTAAATAGCTTCTTTTCAGAGATGTGAGGGCCAATAAAATAAGAAGAAAACACATATGTTTAAATTGATGTTTTTTTAATTTTTGAGTCTCTGGCATTAAGCAAGATGCTTCAAATTGGGAGAAAAATTCTTTGTGCCCACATTCCCTAAGCCATTTTTGTGGGCAGTGCCAGACATGTGCAATATTTTGACCCAATGATGTTTATCTTCCAGGACTCCTTTTTTAAATAACCTTCCTTCTGACTCATTGCATATTCTTTTCCCCTGCTGCCTGCTATCTCATTCAGTGTTATTTTACCTGGACTGCACTCCCCAGGTGGGACCTATGGTTCGCATTCTCCTGATTCTCACCAAAATGTACCTGTTTGGTGTCCCATCTGCTTAAGGCTCTGCAAATTCTTCAGAGAGATAATGTGATGATGTAATTTAAGCTAAATTTCCACCTCTCTAGTGGACTATAGACATTGATGATATTTGCATTCAAGCAGATAACTTTAATGTCTTAATCCAAGAAGTAAGTCAGCTAGGAATTTCAGAACTCTTAGAGCCAGTGGTGGAGATCTGTGAATAGCTGAGGCTACTGAATAACAGAACTGTGAATAAAGCCAGCCTGACGTTAGGGGAGAAGAGCCTTCATCCCAGAGAACAGCTGTAACATGAGGATCAGCATGAGTTGGCTGAGTACCTGGAAAGCTTCCTAGTCTGAAATATAATTTCCAGGCCCAGAAGCTGAATTTGTCCCTCTGACAGGAGTTGTTGAGTTGGCATTGCTTGTTTTTTTTTTTTTATTACTTGAATGCAAATGCAATTAACTGGGGTCAGCCTCTCTGGTTCACTGGATGCCCCACCTTTCTTATTGTCTGAACACCTACCTCCCTTTTGGCTGGGTCATAGTCCACATCCTCATTTTAAAGAAGAGGAGTTGGTTTGGTTAAGTGGCAGGCCAAGACCAGAGGGCCTGTCCCCAACAGGACTCTGCCTTTCCACTTGAGTTCCTTTGTCAATCTTTTGCACGTTGGCCCAGGTGTGCCTTCATTCCCAACAGTCAGTACCTGGAGTTTATCTGGCCTAGTGCATTAGTTTCCTAAGGACTGTTGTAAACTGGGAGGCTCTTAAAACAACAGAAATTTATTTTCTTACGGTTAAGGAGGCTGGAAGTCCAAAATCAAAGTGTCAGCATGGTTGGTTCCTTTAGGAGGCTATGAGGGAGAAACTGTTCCATGCCTCTCCTAGCTTCTGGTGGACAGCTGGTAATTCTTGATGTTTCTTGGCTTGTACATGTTTCACTACAACTTCTGCTTCTTCATATGGCATTCTGAGTGTGCGTGTGTGTGTTTTCTCTTCTTAATAAAGATACCCATCATTGGATTAGGGCCCACCCTAATCCAGTACCCTCATCTTAACTGATTTATATCTGTCTGCAATGACTCTATTTCCAAAAAAGGCTACATTCTGAAGTTCTAGTAGATGTGAATTTTGGGGGGATACTGTGCAACCCAGTACCCCTGAGCTAAAAAAGAGCCAAGAATGCTTAGGAATTGACATCCCTCCAACTCCTTTTCAAGGAGGGAGGTACCCTCTAGCTACACAGTTTGTAGGGCCAGGGGAAAATGAAAATGTAGGGTCCTTGTTAAAAATTTTGAGAATAGAGCACTAAACCAAGCTCAGGCCCTTCTGAGTGAAGGGTCTTGTATGACTGCAGACTCCCATTAAGCTGGCCCTGCCCTTGCTTCTGATCAGGACAACTCAGAGAGGACACTTGTGCTGTCTCCACTGTCCCCTGAAGGCTCAAGCCAGAGTTACTCTCTTTGATAAGGTACCCTAGTTTGGCTTCTCTCACTTCCCAGTCTCACTTCCTCACTTGCCTATTGGTTATTTACTTCCTAATAAATCCCTTTCATCCAAATTTCCATCTCAGGTCTACTTCTGGGAACTGAACGTCAGACTGACAGAGATTGCTCTGCTCTAATTGGATAACCTTTGAAAGGACCATTGTTGAGGCAGTATGGTCTTAATGTAGGAAGGTCTAGATCTTTATTTCTCTTCTCCATCTAAAGATAAACTTCCAAAGTAAATCTTCAAGATATACCAGGGGACTTCTGGGAAGATAGAGTATATGCACTTTACTTATTCTTCTCATTAAGTACAACTAAAAACCATTGACATTATGTACAAAACAAACATAAGAAGACTGAGAGATGGAGAGGAGAAGGCAGACTAGCTTGGGATTTAGGATTTGAGGAATGACATGGTGGTGAGTTCTTTGGATTTTCTTTCTTTCTTTCTTTCTTTTTTTCTTTCTTTCTTTCTTTCTGCCTCATACATTCCAGACTTAGAGCAGAGACAGCTGAAAACCTGGAAATGCCAATGGTACAGAAAAAAAAAAGAAAGAAAAGAAAAAGAAAGAAAACCTTGTCAAAGTCTGTTCTTTCTAGCCAAAGGAGCAGAAAAGGGACAGCCCATAACAGGAAACTTAGATAATAACTGCTATACTCCAGCTGAATACTACAAACAAACAAGGCTCCCCACTCCCACCTGTTCCAGCAAAGGCTGAGTGGGGAGCCTAGATTTTCACCTTCACCAGTTGTAAAGAAATGCCAGCCAATGTTAGAGAAGTCTAGTGGAGAGCAGGAGGTTCATTATTGCCCAGCAATAACAAGGCTACCCCAAATGGTATCAGTGGAGGCCCTGTGGGGATAAGTAAATGACAAACTCTGACTCCTCCCACCAAAGGAGGTACAGGCTAGTGGGCAGCCAGAATTTCCACCCCTACCTGATAATAATGAGGAGCCCCATCACCCCTGAGTGTTTAAAAGTGGCCAAGTGGGAAACCTGGAGCTCTTTCTCACCTGGCAGTAACAAGGTGGCAACCTCACTTCTGTTGAAGTGGTGTTGAAAGAAGCCAACCAAAACAGAAGTTTTAAATAAAATCCAGAGTCTTATAACATAATAACCCAAATGCCCAGGATTTAATAAAAAACTCACTTTTCAAGAACCAAAAAGATCTCAAATGAATGAAAAAGCAACATATGCCAACACCAAGATGACAGAGACATTAGAGTTAGCTGATAAGCTTATTAAAGCAGCCACCATAAAAATGCTTCCATGAGCAATTATGAATATGCTTGAAACAAGTGTAAAACTAGAAATTCTCAGCAGATAGTTTCAGCAAATAAATAAGATATAAGAAAGAACCAATGGAAATTTTACAACTGAAAATTACAATAACCAAAAATGTAATAGACTCAACAGCAAATTGGATGATATGGAGGAAAGAATATGTGAAGTTAAATATAGAATAAAAGAAATTACTCAACTTAGACATCAGAGAGAAAATAGGCTGAAAAAATCAGCAGAGGCTCTGGAAACTGACTATAACAAAATAATTAATACTTATATATTATATACTCATCCAGAATGAAGAGAAAGAAATGAAAGGGAGCTGGGTTAAAAAAGTCCTGAAAGAAGTAATGTCTGAAAAACTTCCCAAATTTGGCAAGAGATATAAAACTACAGATTGAAGAAGTTTAGTAAATCCCAAATAGAATTAATACAAAGAAATCCACACGAAGACACATTATAGTCAAAGTCTGAAAACTAAAGAGAAAAATAAAAAAAACTTGAAAGCAGCCAGAGAAATAACATCTTATCTATGGGGAATAAACAATCTGAATGACAATAGATTTCTCATCAGAAACCATGGAGACCAGAAGAAAGTGCATAATATTTTTCAAGTGCTGAAAGAAAAGGCCTGTTAACCCAGAGCCCTATATCCAGGAAAATATTCTTAAGAAATGAAGAAGAAATCAAGACATTTTCAGGGGTGCCTGTGTGTCTCAGTCGGTTAAGTGTCTGCCTTAGCTCAGGTAATGATCCTGGGGTCCTGAGATCCAGTCCCATGATCAGACTTCCTGCTCAGTGGAGTCTGCTTCTCCTTCTCCCTCTGCGCCCCACCCCCCCACACTCATGCTCTCTCTCTCTCAAATAAATAAATAAAATCTTTTTTAAAAAAAGAAATCAAGACATTTTTCAGATGAAGGAAAAATAAACAATTTATTGCCAGCGGCTTAATTTTAAAAAATGAATAAAAGAAGTTCTCTAAACAGAATAGAAATGATAAAAAAGGAAACTTGGAAAAGGAGGAAGAAAGAAAGAACACAGCAAAAATACAATATATTCTCTTGATTTTCCCAAACTGTGTTTGATGATGGAAACAAAAATTTTAACACTATCTGATGTCGCTCTAAATGTATGTAGAGGCAATATTTAAGAAAATTATAGTATTAGTGGGAGAGAGTAAAGGGCCATCAAGGAAAATAAATTTCTACCCTCCCTCAACTGGTAAAATGAGGACAGAACACTGTGATAATTCATGTTATATATAATGCAATACCTAGAGCAACCACTGAGAAAGGTACACAGAGGGGTGCCTGGGTGGCTCGGTCGGTTAGGTGTCTGCCCCAGGTCATGATCCCAGGGTTCAGGGATTGAGCCCTGTGTCAGGCTCCCTGCTCAGTGGTGAGCCTGCTTTTCCCTATCCTCCCTGCTCGTGCTCTCTCTTGCTCTCTCTCTCTCTCAAGTAAATAAAAATCTTAAGAAAAAAAGCTACACAAAGAGATACACTCAAAAACACTACAGATAAAACAGAATTCTGACAAAATGTATAAGTAACCCAAAAGAAATCAGGGGAAAAAAAACATAGAAAAGAAAATCCAGGCAACAAAAAATAAATGGCAGTCTTAAGCCCTAAGACATAACATGCTAACACTAATCAAAAGAAACCTGGATCAATTAGTTAACTAGGGCCACTGTAACAAAATGCCACAAGGTAGGTGGCTTAAACAACAGGAATTTATTGTCTTACAGTTCTGGGGGCCAAAGTTCCGAGATTAAGGGCCACACTGTCTCTGAAGGTGAAGGGAAGAACTGTCCTAGGACTTTCTCCTAGCTTCTGATATGTCCTTGGCTCGTAGCAGCATAACCCAATCTTCATATGGTGTTTTCCGTATGGACATATCTGCCTTTAAATTTCTCCTTTCTATATGGACATCAGTCATATTGGGTTAGCGTCCCACCCTACTCCAGTATGACTTCATCTTACCTAATTACCTCGGCCACAGCCCTATTTCCAAATAAGGTCATAGTCTGCAGGTCCTGGGGATTAGGACTTGAACATGATTTTGGTGGGGGAGCGACACAATTCAACCCATATCACTGGATATATTAATCCAATGATTAATATATTAATTTCAATAAAATAACATTATTTTTAATAAAAATTAATATATTAATTTCAATAAAATAAAATCCGATTAATATATTAATTTCAATAAAATAATTCCAATCCATATTCATTTCAGATAAAGCAAACTACAGAGCCAGGAAAATTATCAGGGATAAAGAGGAACATTACATAATGATATAAAAGGGTCCATTCACCAAGAAGACATAACAATCCTTAATGGGTATGCACCTAAAAATGGAGCATCAGAATATGTGAGGTAGTGGATGGGGGTGTTGGTGAAATAGGTTATGGGGATTAAGGAGTGCACTTGTCGTGACGCGCACCAGGTGATGTATGGAATTGGTGAATCGATTGCTATATTGTACATCTGAAACTAATATAACATTGTATGTTAACTACACTGGAATTAAAATAAAAACATATGTGAGGCCAAAATTGGTAGAACTGCAAGGAAAATGAGACATATCTGTTATTATAGTTGGGGATTTCAATACCCTGTCAGTAACTGACAGATCCCGCAGGCAGAAAATCAGTAAGGATAGAGTTGAACCAAACAACAGCATCAATCAACTGGATCTATTTGACATTTATAGAATACTTCATCCAGCAACAACAAAATACACATTTGTCTGGAGCTCAGTTAGAGCATTCACTAAGATAGACCACATTCTGGGCTATAAAACATGCCTTAACAAACATAAAAGAACAGATCGATCATACAAAGTATGGTCTTAGATCACGATGGAATCAGATTAGAAATCAGCAACAGAAAGATAACTGGAAAAATCCCCAAATATTTGAAGATAAACAACACACTTCTAAATAACACATGGGTTAGAGAAGAAGTCTCAAGAGAAATTTAAAAATACCTTGAACTAAATAAAAATGAAATACAACTCATCAAAATTTGTGGTATGTAGCAAAAGCAGTGTTTAGAAGGAAATTTATAGATCTCAGTGCATATATTAGAAGAAAGATCTAGAATTTATAATCCAAGGGGTTTGAGAGCAAAGAAAATTATTAGCAACAGAGAGGGTCATTGTATCATAAAGGGGTCAATTCACCAAGAAGACATAATAATCCTAATTATGTTTGTAACAAACAACAGAGCTGCAAAATACGTGAAGAGAAACTGATATAAATGAAAGGAGAGATAAACAAATCCATAATTATAGTTGGGAACATTAATAACTTTTAGTCAACAATTGATAGAGCAACTTGACAGAAAATCAGCAAAAATTTAGAAGTACTCAACACCATCAACTAAGATCTTATTGACATTCATAGAAAACTCCACAGAACAGCAGAATACACATACACATTCAAGTGCCCATAATACATACACCAAGATAGACCACATCCTTGGCTTGAAACAAACCTTCACAAACTTAAGGGAATTAAAACAATAGAGAGTGTGTTCTTCAACAATAGAATCAAACTGGAAATTAATAATAGGTAATAGGAAAATTTCCAAACACTTGGAAACCTAACGACATGCTTTTGAATAACCCATAGGTTAAAAAGAAGCTCTCAAGATAAATTTAAAAGTACATTAGATTGAATGAAAATACAACTCAAAGTTTGTGGGACACAGCTAAAGCCATGCTGAGAAGGAAATTTATGGTGCTAAATGCAAACATTAGAAAAGATAAAATGCCTCAAATCAACAGTCTGAGCTCCTACCCCAAGAACCTAGAAAAAGAACAAAATAAACCCTAAGCAAGTAGAGGGAAGGAAATAGTAAAGATCAGAGCAGAAATTAATGAAATTAAAATAGGAAAAAAAAAAGAAAATCATTTTAAAAAAGAAATACTTAGGTGTAAATCCAACATGACATGTTCAGGACTTATATACTGAAACTACAAAATGTTCCTAGTTTGTTCTCTTTTCAAATTGTCTTAGGTACTCAGTTCCTTTCCTTTCATATACATTTTAGAATAAAGACTCATATATTGCTGGTAGGGATATAAAATAGTATAGCAGAAAAACAGTGTGGCAGTTTTTCTGTAACCACCATGCAACCTAGCAATTGTATCATAGGTATTTTTCCTAGGGGAATGAAAACTTACATTCACACAAAAATATATACAGGCATGTTGATAGAAACTTTATTCATAGTAGCCCTAAACTGGAAGCAACCCAGATGTCCTCCAACAGAGGAAAGATTAAGTATTAAACTGTGGTACATCCATGGAATTCTACCTCACAATAAGAAAGAAAAAACTATGGATACATTCAACAACTTGGATAAATCCCCAGAGAGTTAGGCTGTGTGTAAAAAGTCAATTCCAAAAGATTACCAGCTGCACAATTCCATTTATGTAACATTCTTGAAATGAGAAAATTTAGAAATGGAGAACAAAAGAGTGGTTGACCAGGGTTTAAAGAGTGAGTGGCTGTGGGAGGGAAGTAAGTGTGGCCATATAAGCGCAACACGAAGGATCCTTGTGGTGATGGAGATGTTCGGCATCTTGACTGTAACCATGTCAATATCCTAGTTTTTACATTGTACTATATAGTTTTTTTTTTAAAGATTATTTATTTATTTATTTCAGAGAGAGAATGAGAGATAGAAAGCACGAGAGGGAAGAGGGTCAGAGGGAGAAGCAGACTCCCCGCTGAGCAGGAAGCCCGAAGCGGGACTCGATCCCGGGACTCCAGGATCATGACCTGAGCCAAAGGCAGTCGCTTAACCAACTGAGCCACCCAGGCGCCCTGTACTATATAGTTTTACAAGATATTTTTGATGGGAAACTGGGTAATGGGGACATGGGATCTGACTATTTTATTTCTTACACCTGCATGTGAATCTACAATTATCTGAAAATAAAAAAGTTTAATTTAAAAAAGGAAAAATGCACCAAAGTCTTTCTAATCATCGTCCGTTCTAGGCTTTAACTATCCTTGATTTTTTTTTTTCTTTTTTTCACCTTTGCAGCAATTACTATAATTGATCTGTGCCTTCCTGGACAAGGATTTTGACAGGAAAGAGGTAAGAAGTAGACCTTTAAAAAAGTCTATTCTTGATAAGAAAAATTATCGAATATTTGTAAAAATGAATGCTTCCCAGGTATTCAACTCTCTCATAAAATTTGAGAGTTTACAAGACTTGTCAGTGTGTGTTATCCCTGATGCTTGGCAGCTGCTTTGCTGAATGGGCTGGGCCTCAGTTCTCCTCCACCAGTTCAGGGTGAAAAACATTCTCTGCTTCTCTGTGACAGTGGCCAAACTCCCACAGAGCCTGACAGTTTCATTCTGGATCCATTATACAATGCCAGGCCACCAGTGGACTCTGGGCTTCCTGTTGGTGGTTGGCTTCTGTGTCATGACCAATTTCTATGCCAAGTTCACCTTGCTGCGCCTCATCATGAGAGCACTACCTTTGCGTTATTCTGACCATAAGGTGTCAGGATTTGGGCCGCAGTGTGAAGGTCAGCCTTGTCTCTGGTGTACCGATGGCTTTCTTGTGTATGGTAGGCTTCCCATTTATGTTACTAGGGATTACATAACTTGAACTCTGTTATGAAGGCTATCCACTCTCCTAGGAGCAAACTTCAAAATAGCTACCATGAACTTCTCTTTGTGCCTTTGAATATCAGGCTACTTTGGCAGTAGCACGCATAAAATCAAAGAGACCACACATCTGACCCAGGAAGTCTCAGGCTGTGGTTTTTTTTTCACTGTAGTAATATTCCTTTTGGTCTTTGGACCTTATAGACCCATGTCTTTATTTTTTATTTATTTTATGTATTTATTTTTAAGATTTTATTTATTTATTTGACAGACAGAGAGAAAGAGAGATAGCGAGAGCAGGAACACAAGCAGGGGGAGTGGGAGAGAGAGAAGCAGGCTTCCCGCGGAGGAGGGAGCCTGATGCGGGGCTCGATCCCAGGATCCCGGGACCATGACCTGAGCCGAAGGCAGACGCTTGACGACTGAGCCACCCAAGTGCCCCCTATTTCTTTATTTAAATAACTCTTGGAAAGCAGGGAATGGGAATTGGATTTCCGTAAGATAGAGCATGATTTTTCTTTTTTGGGCATCACCTTGTGTTTTATGGACATTTGGAAACATATTGGATCTTGTGTTCTACATCCTGATCCGCAAAAACACTAGAAGAAGTGAGGGCTGAATATATGTGTTATATGCAGACACTAGAGGACGTTTCTGCCAAGGCCATTGTGAGGTCATAAAACAGCATTTCTCAGACTGAAATCCCAGGAAATTGTGAATTTATGAGAAATTTAAATTTCTTGTGTTTTTATTACAATGATAACCTAACAAAAATATTAATGTAAACTTTGGGGGTCATCTGGATGACGCTTATGAAGATATGGCCATTGATTGCAGTGTCATTTGGTGTCATGTAATTTCACTTTTTTTTGATAAGATATTCATAAAACTCCTGCACCTTCAGAGTCTTTTTTTTAAATTTTATTTTATTATGTTATGTTAATCACCATACATCATTAGTTTTTGATGCAGTGTTCCATGATTCATTGTTTGCATGTAATACCCAGTGCTCCATTAAATACATGCCCTCTTTAATACCCATCACCAGGCTAACCCATCCCCCCAACCCCCTCCCCTCTAGAACCCTCAGTTTGTTTCTCAGAGTCCATAGTCTCTCCATGGTTCGTCTCCCCCTCCAACTTCCCCCCCTTCATTTTTCCCTTCCTACTATCTTCTCTCTCTCTCTCTTTTTAACATATAATGTATTATTTGTACAGGTCTGTGATTCATCAGTCATACACAATTCACAGCGCTCACCATACCACATACCCTCCCCAATATCTATCACCCAGCCACTCCTTCCCTCCCACCCCCACCCTCAGTTTGATTCCTGAGATTAAGAATTCCTCATATCAGTGAGATCCAATGATACATGTCTTTCTCTGATTGACTTATTTCGCTTAGCATAATACCCTCTAGTTCCATCCACATTGTTGCAAATGGCAAGATTTCAGGGTTTTTTAATGGCTGCATAATATTCCATTGTGTGTGTGTGTGTGTGTGTGTGTGTGTGTGTGTGTATATATATATACATATATATATATACACCACATCTTCTTTATCCATTCATCTATTGGTGGACATCTTGGCTCTTTCCACAGTTTGGATATTGTGGACATTGTTGCTATAACATTGGGGTGCATGTACCCCTTCGGATCCTTACATTTGTATCTTTGGGGTAAATACCCAGTAGTGCAATTGCTGGGTCATACGGTAGCTCTATTTTCAACTTTTTGAGGAACCTCCATACTGTTTTCCAGAGTGGCTGCACCAGCTTGCATTCCCACAAACGGTGTAGGAGGGTTCCCCTTTCTCTACATCCTTGTCAACATCTGTCATTTCCTGACTTGTTAATTTTAGCCATTCTGACTGGTGTGAGGTGGTATCTCATTGAGGTTTTGATTTGGATTTCCCTGATGCTGAGCGATGTTGAGCACTTTTTCATGTGATGTAATTTCACTTTAATAATTGCAGGCTCGGGATAAAAAAGCAAAGGAGGACATAATATGTAAACAAGGCATTCTTCCAAAGTAAAGGCCAAATGATGCCATGGCTTGACTAAAATTTTGCAAGAGTTCAAAAGGAGAAGATGATGGGACAACTGTCATCAAATAGAACACAGTGGTAGAGACAAAGCGCTGGAAAATTTTATTGCAGTTGGGAGCTGCAATTTGGGGCTGCTAGCCAGTATTATCCATCCCATTGAATTAATAATGTCAACTCTTAATGAATAAAAGTAATAGAAATTTAAGAATAAAGTACAGATTACAGTTTTTATTGGCTCCATTGTTTTGCTTGTTTCAAGTCTAAAATTATTTGCACAAAAAATTTAGATCCAGTTCTAAGTTTATATATTTAAATAATATTTTGATTATAATAATCAAACACAGTTCTGGAAGTCCACAAGGATGCTTTTTCTTTAAGCATTATGCTGTCATAGAATAATTTTCGAACTGGAAAGTTCCTCAGAGCTTTAGTAGAGGAGAAACTGAAGCCTCAAGAGATTAAAGGACTTTGCAAGGTCAGACAACTAATCCTCAGCAGGGTTGTGACAGCATCAGGTCCTGGTGTCCAGCTTAGGCCCCCTTCCAAGGCACGGCTGTTCAAAAGAGTGATCCAGGAAGGTGGCTTATTCAGCCCCAAAGGATTGGACAGAGATGTCCTTTCTAAAACAGAGGTTGGGAGCTTTGCTTTTTTCTTTTCAGGCTGTTGACTCACGGGATATATCAACTGTGGGCCAGACACAATTGAAAAACAAGAAGAGAAGTTTGGAGACAAGATGGAGCATCCTTCCCCACCCACCCCCAGCAACCCCACCAAGGCCTGCATTACCATCTACTATACCTTTACCATATTTGAATAAGAGCAGAAGATGACACATAACGTGCTGAAGTGCCATTTTTAACATTTCTGAATTTCTCGGACAGTAGGCGTTAGAAAACGTGTTACCCAATAGTTCTCTTCTGCTAAACAAACAAACAACAACAAAAAACACCCCACTTCTTTGAGGGCATCATCACTAAAGCAGGCTGATACATTCTGAAATTTAAGGTAATGTTTTTTTAACCACGAGTAGATGGTGAAATGATAGATTCTCAAGCTTTAAACTTGTGCTGCTTATAGATGACAACCATCTGAAATATTCTAGCACAACATATGTTTCATTGGTTCTAGCTACCTAGCAAATGATACAGGAATGACCTCAGGTAATTTCTAGGAGCGCCCAGGGGTACCTTCCAAGTGCTTACTAACACATCTAGTCAATTACCAAATGGTGTTGGCCATTTCTACCGTTTAATTTCCCCTGTGCTTTCCCTGTCTAATGGACAGTTCCATTATCCCCATTTCCCAACTCTTTCTTAAGACTACTCCAGCCCAGCTTCCTGCTGATAGTGCTACTATTTCTCTGAGACCCCCACTCTTCCCATCTTGGCCAGAACCGCTGCAGCTGCAGCCTCCTCCATGCTGCCCTGGCTTCCCAGAATTCAGCAGGTAAAGGATCTATAACCTACTTCAAGGTGATTCAGTGCAGACAGTGTAACAGCATGAACTTTTTCTTCCTTCCAGGGCCATTAGTTACCTTTTTGAAATTACCTAAGCAGGAATACACTCTCTGTGTCCACTGGTGGCAGGACTTCTTCATCTGGAATCTGTTGATCTCCCAGGAAGCTAAAAATAGAATTCAGGAAGTTTGTCCATTTGGATGGGGAAAAAATTACATTTCTGTTTTCACTATCCTGCAAACTGAAAAATTGCATTTCCCTCCATTATGAAAGTAGGCAGCAAACCATGGTTTAAGAAAGAAAGTACTAACAATTCTGCCACAGAAGAAATCTCAGGTATTTTCATGGATGTTGCAGTTGTTGCAGACATCTCCAAATGTTATTCATACTCATTATTGTTTTAAAATCCTAATAATTATTAGACTTGCCACTAGATCTTGTTATTTAAAGTGTTAGTAAAAACACATATATGTTTATAGCACAAATTTAAAAAATATTTTGAGAACTATTTTTAATATATTTGGTTTCCTTTTCAATCCTATATATTTTATTTTATTTATTTAAAATCTCCCCACCCCCTATCACCCCAAGGAGGGGCCCATGGGCTTCCTAGACTGCCAAAGTTGTCTGTGGCACAAAACGCTCAGGAAACCCTTCTCTAGAGGATTAATTAACACAAGAGATGTTAGAAATTATTTTTCTCCTATGTCATCAGAGCTGTCCAGGTTATGAGTCTGGCTCTTGCATAGCTGGCACAAGAATAAGAAGACCTGGTAGCTGACCATTTGGTCAGCTTGGTCCAACTGGACCAAGACCTTGGACTCCACTTGGTCTTCACTTTGCAAAGGACCTTATCATCTGGCTCAACCAGAAGGTTGGCTGATCCTGTGGTTAGGATATTGCTGTGTTGGCTTTAGAGTAACTCTTTCTGGTGAGGTGTATGTCATCAGTTGAACTGTGTCCTCCAGAATAATATGTTGAAGTCCTAACCCCCGGTACTTGTGAATGTGACCTTTTCAGAAACAGGGTCTTTGCAGATATACTCAAATTAAGAGGAGATCCATTAAAAAACAAAATTCAACTGAGAAAATTTTAAAGATCTTCTTGGCTTTATTCAGTGATTCAGGAATCGGGCAACATCCCATCTAGCAGATAGAAAGGAGCTCTGAGGAGTTGTACAAAACGAGAGACGTTGATAGGTAGAGGGGAGCAGGACAAAGACATTATACTAGCAAAAAGTGGATTGGTTGTGGCAAAATCACCTTCCTTTAGGGGACAGCAGGAGGCTACCTGATTAGTGTTGACCTGACTAGTGTTAATTTCCTGACTAATGTTGACCAAATAATTCCAGATTGATCAATTTGACATTTCATTCCTGGGAAAGTCTGAAATTGTAATTGAGTTAAGTATTAAGATTCAGTTTGGTGAGGTGGGACTGAGCATAAGTGACTCCATTTTGGCCCTATTTTCTTGTTTTTAACAGAGTGTGCTGGAACCTAATCCAGTTTGACTGATGTCCATTTAAGAAGAGTAGAAGAGACACACGGGGAGAATGAGACACACGGGAGAATGCCATGTGACAACAGAGGCAGAAATTAGAACGAGGCAGCTGCAAGGCAAGTAGTGAGGGAGAGGAAAGGAATGATTCTACTCAGTGTCTCAGAGGGAGCATGGCCCTCCTGACACCCTGCTTTTAGACTTCTAGCCTCTAGAACTGTGAGAGAATAGATTCCTGTTGTTTTAAACTACCAAGATTGTGGTGCTTTGTTAGTGTAGCCCTAAGAAATGAGTCCACTATGTTTCAGACTGCCTAATAAAGAAATAGTGGGAACCTCACTGAGGTCACAAAACTGGTTGTGTGACTTTCAGGACCTTGTTGATAATAAGGCTTGTCCATGTGGCAGAATCTGGTCTGAGCCTAACACTGATTATTACATGCCATCTGGTTGTTAGGTTGTGGGGAAGGAAATATATAGCAGCCACCCACTTCCAACTGGCAGAGCCTAGAGATACCCGAAATAGTAGCACAATTGTTGGACCTAGGGATTAGCTTCGCTTAGTTGAAAACAGAATGCCTCTCTCCCTTTTTGTATTAAACTCAACTAAAGCTGCCCCCATTTCACAAACACTTGCAATGAAACCATCTCCTTATATCCTTACACATTGCCCCTTCTTTCCCTGGGATTCAAACAGAAGTCCAGGGAAGGTTGGGCGGAAACCAAACTCATTGTCAAAATCTATGCTGGTTCCACATAATCTGTCACCCTCTTCCTTTGGGTGAGTTCCCTCCCAGGGAGAGTTCAGCCCTTTACACACAGACATATGCAAGTCTACCTAGTGGGTTTGCTAGTATTCTACCTTGTCTACTTCCCAGGAGTGGCAGGGTTTTACCTACATTGGGACCCTCCTCTCTATCAACACAATAGTCTTGTCTACCCAAGAAGTCAAACTATATTAGGGTACCAATTCAGACCCCCATTTTAGAAGACCCTTTGAGCTCTCAGGCAGAAGTGTTCTGGGCTTAGAACTTCCTACGTTTGGACGCTCAAGGAAAGGATGGTGGAAGACTGAGAATCAGGTCAGGGATATCTCATTGCTTGTAGCTACCACTGCTTCTGTCTTAAGTCCCTATTTCCTTCATGTTTGGCTCCAAATCTCCCTATGTCCAAGATCCTTTTTCCATTGAGACCTCTGCCCTCTCCTTTTGCCTAGAAATGTATTCTAAAATCTACTCCTGCTCCCAATATGTATATATGATGTATATATATGTACAAACACACACACACACACACACACACACACACACACACACACCCTTTAAAATACACTCCTGCTCCCAAAGGGGATGTATGTCTGTGTGCATATATGTTTTTTTCCCTTAAATATACCAGAGAATGCATAAGAGCCATCCAATCTTTCAATATTTCTCCCAAACCACGATGCAAAGTCAAACATTGACCTGCATAAATTTACACTCATGTAATCTAATGTAATTCAAATGTCAGAAAAGTAGTCTTCGAACTTCTCCTCCATTCCAGAGAGGGAACTTATGCAGCCCCTTTGTTCTCACACAACACCTTCTTCAAAATGTCTAGTCCTGCCCCCCAAATTAAGTTTTCAGTTAAAGAAAAAGCTGTTGCTCAAAATGTCTGTGAACGAGCCCTTCATGTTACTAAACTACTCAGCTTCCTCTGCTAATTTTAGCCAGTGAACTAGCTCCCATTTATTGATGGAGATATAATTTACATACCATAAAATCCATTCATTTGAAGTGCACAATCAGGTGGTTTGTATTATAGTCATAGAATTATACGACCATCACCACCATCTAATTCCAGAACATTTTCACCATGCCAAAAAGAAACCTTGTGCCCATTAGCAGTCACTTCTCATTATCCTCTCCCCTACTGTGCAGGAGACTCTTATTTGACTTTGAAAAGCCAACTCTCTTAAATTCTCTTTATGCATAACACAAATAAAGAGGGGCAGGTGGCCGTATAGATTCCCAGGAGAGCCTGGGAGTCAGGGGTTAAGGAGGTATGGTAGCAGCAAGTGTGAAGAACACCCAGCACTCTGACTTTGTAAACTTTAGCCACACATGCTTCATTAGCAACAAGGCTTCGATAACCATGGAGAATGTACAACAAGTTCAGGAATCTTTGTTTGTGATTCCTGGAGTGTTGTTGTAGGTGGTTGCTAGCTTTCAATGCAAACAGAAACAAACTGAAATGTCCCTTGAATGACTGGAAACTTGATTCTCTTGGACACAGTCCACTTGGGCCCCATTTGTCCTCACAGCAACCATTTGTTGGATCTGGCATTGCCCAATTGACATCATCTGTGCCCTTCTCCATGGCAAGGCCATTATTACATCACCAGCTAACTAAAGTTCTACATGATGAGAATAATTTTAAAGATACCTTTGGAGAATACAACTTAGCCTTGAAATATGTAAATAGGCATACCCATTTTGTTAGGATTTGTTTTTAAATGAATCAATAGTAATTCTAAGTATACTTTTAATTTTGAAAGTAGAGTATCATGCATCTTCAGATAATACTATAAAAGGACATTTGTTTGTTGTTTTTGAATAAGGTTCCAAACAATCTTCAGCAGTGCTTTTCTCTTTTGGTAGTACTTACCACTAGTATGTAAATGGTAAATATTTTTACCTTGGTATTTTTTTATTCAATTCATTTCATTTCCTTTATACATTTTCATATCATGTCCTCATTTATAATCTCTTATAACAATTTATGTCTTTATATTTATCAATATTTACCATATTAGAAGTTAAAACTACAAACTTCAAAAACTATTTAGCTCACTAAAAAATACCAACAAATCCATTACGTGTTAACATAAACAACGTATTTTAAAGAAAAATAAGTATATTTTCTAAAAAATTTAATGGGAAGGAGTGGCATTGTTTTATATTTTTGCAAATCTTTTTTAATGACTGTCTGAATAGGGAACAGCTAGATTCTCTTATCTCATTTCGAAGATAACAGCTTTATTGGAATATAATTCACATACCATACCATTCATCCATTTAAAGTGTGCAATTCAATGGTTTTTAATATATTCACAGAGTTGTGCAACCATCACCACAATTAATTTTAGAACAGTTTTATTACTCCCCAAAGAAACCTTGTATCCATTATCAGACACTCCTTATTTCCCCTTATGCATACCCGCCCCACCCCCGCCACCGTGGTCTTGCTCTAGGCAACCACCAATCTGTTTTCTGTCTGTATGGATTTGCTTATTCTGGATATTTCATATAAACGAAATTAGACAATATGTGGCCCTTTGTGACTGTTTTTTTTCACTTAGCATAGTGTTTTTAAGGTTCATCGACATCGTAGCATGTTTTGTAATTCATTTATTTTTACTGCTGAATGTATGTATATACTAGAGTTTGTTTATCCATTTATCAGTTGATAAATGTTTGGCCATATTTTCACTTTTTGACTATTATGAATAATGCTGCTTTAAAGTTTGCCTCTGGTTCAAGATTTATTTAGACGTGTGTACAAGTTTTTTATAGACATGTATTTTCTTTTCTCTTGGGTGTATGCTTAGGGGTGAAATTGCTAGATCAAATGGTAACTCTGTTTTTAACATTTTGAGGAACTGCCAGATTGTTTTCCACACTCTATTTTATATACCACTAGCAGCATAGGGGGGTTCCAATTTCTCCACATCCTGTCCAACACTTCTAAGTATCTTTTTAAAAATTATTGCTATCCTAGTGAGTGTGAAGGATTATTTCATTATGGTTTTGATTTGTATTTCCCTAATGATTAATGATGTTAAACAACTTTTTATGTGCTTGTATATCTTCTTTGGAGGAGTATATACTTAGATACTTTGTCCAATTTTTAATTGGGTTATTTTGTTGTTGTTGTTGAAGTGTAAGGGTCTTTATCTTCTAGATGCAAGTCCTTTCTCAGATATATGATCTGCAAATATGTTCTCTCATTCTGTGAATTGCCATTTTACTTTTCTGATTATATCCTTTTCAGCACAAAAGTTTTTAATTTTAATGATGACTTATTTATTTATTTATTTGCTTGTATATTTGGTGTCAAATCTAAGAAACTATTGTTTAATCCAGAGTCATGAAGTTAAGCCTATATTTTCTTCTGAGATTTTTCACTGATAGCACTCGCATGCATTTAGGTTTTTGATCCATTTTGAATTAATTTTTATGTATAGTGTGAGGAAGGAGCCCAACTTCATTCTTTTGAATGATGATATTCAGTTGTCCCAACAGCATTTTCTGGAAATAATTTTCTTTCCCCACTGAGTGGTCTTGGCACATTTTTTGAGAATCAATTGACAATGAATGTGAGGACTTATTTCTGGACTCTCAATTCTGTTTTATTGTTCTATATGTCTATCCTTATGCCGGTATAATACTGGGTTGATCATTGTAGTTTTGTATCAACGTCTGAAATCAGAACATGTGATTCCTTCAAGTTTGTTCTTTTTCAGCATTGTTTGGCTATTCCCAGTCCCTTGCATTTCTTTAGGAATTTTAGGATCAGCTTGTTAATATCTGCAAAAACCAGCTACAATTTTGATATGGATTGCATTGAATCTATAGCTCAATCTTTGGACTATTACCCTCTTAAATTTAAGTCTCCTAATCCTTGAATAAGGGATGTCTTTGCACTTAATTAGGGCTCTTTAATTTCTTTCAACAATTTTATGTAATTTTCAAATTATAAGTTTTGCATTTCTTTTCTTAATTTTAGTCCTAAATACAAAAAATGCAAATGATTTTTGTGTACTGATCTTGAGCCCTGCACTATAGCTGAACTTTTTTTTTTTCTAATTGTTTTTTAAAAGATCATGTCATCTGAAAATGGAGTTTTACTTTTTCCTTGCCAACCTGAATGCCTTTTATTTCACTTTCTTGCCTAATTGGCCTGGCTAGAATTACCAGTACAATGTTGAATATAAGTGCCAAAGTAGGTATTTTTGTCTTATTCCTGATGTTGGGGGGAAAGCATCCAGTCTTTTACTGTTAAGTTTGATGTTAGCTGTGGGTTTTTCATAGATAGCATTTATCAAGTTGGGAAAATTCCTTTCTATTCCTAGTTTGTTGTGTTTTCATCATGAAAGGGTGTTGGGTTTTGTCAAATGCTTTTCTGCATCTATTGAGATATTCATGTGGGTTTTGTCTTTTATTCTATTAATAAGATAAGTTACATTGAACTAATATCGCATTCCTTGGATAAATCCCACTTGATTATGGTGTATACTTTTTATACATTGCCAGATTCAGGTTATTAATATTTTATTGACAATTTTTATATCTATATTCATAACAGATCTTGGTTTGTAGTTTTCTTTGAGATGTCTTTTTTTTTTAATTTAGATATCAGGGTGATGCTGGCCTCATAACAAGTTGTGAAGTATTTCCTTCTCATTAATTTTTTGGAAGAATTTGTAAAGAATTGGTATGAGTTCTTCTATAAATGTTAGCATTCACCAGTGAAGCATTCTGGGTCTGGACTTGTCTTTGTCAGTAGTTTTTTACTACTAATTTAATATTTCTTATTGTTATAGGTCTATTCAGATCTTCTAGTTCTTCTCAAGTCAGTTTCAATAGATTGTGTACTTCTTGGAATTTTTCCATTTCATCTAAGTTATCTAGTTTGTTGGCCTACTGCTATTCATAGTTGTGTGTTGGTCTCAGCCTACTGTGATCATCAATGCTGTGGTTGGACCAGCTTTTGTGGTTCTTATTATGATTGCAAGAAGCCCTTCAACAATAACCATCAGGAAACTTTAGGAAAATAAAGGTTTATTCCTTACAAGACCTGGAAATTACACAGCACACAGGGGAGGAGGGGCACATACTGAAGTAGGGAGTAGGGAGAAAGAGAGAGTGAGCACATGGGCTTGGGGTTCTGCTTTTATTGGGGTCAGTAGTGGGGGCCTAGGATTTCACAGGTTTACTCTTTATTGGTTAATTTAAAACATAACAGTGGGAATTTAAAGTGTGGCAAGAATAAAAACAAGGGTCCCAAATGGTCAGTTATTGAAATCAACCAGGATCTCTAAAACAAAGGAGCCTGAGTAGCTCTTTATCTGTGTGTCTGGCAATGTGTTTATTCAAGACAGCCATCTTTGAAGTGGTTGCCTTTGCAATCAAAGCTTAAATCAGGTACTTGCATTACAAACAAGAAAAACAACCTGTCAGGATTTACACTGCACTATAATCCTTATTTCTGTAAGATTGGTAGTAATGTCCCTTCTTTCATTCTTTATTTTAGTCTTCTCTCTTTCTTTGGTTAATCTACATAAAGTTTTGTCAATTTTGTTGACCTTTCGAAGAACCAAGTTTAATTTCATTGATTATTTTTCTATTTTTTTAAAGATTTTATTTATTTGACAGAGAGAGAGTGAGCACAAGCAGGGAGAGTAGCAGGCAGAGGGAGAGGGAGAAGCAGGCTCCCCGCTGAGCAGGGAGACCGATGCAGGCCTCGATCCCAGGACCCTGGGATCACGACCTGAGCTGAAGGCAGATGTTTAACTGACTGAGCCACTCAGATGCCCCTATTTTTCTATTATTTATGTCATCAATTTTCACTCTGCTATCTATAATTTTCTTTCTTCCATTTACTTCGGTGATTAGTTGTTGTTTTTTGTCCCCCAGTGTAGTAAGATGGAAAGTTAGGTTATTGATTTGAGATATTTCTTTTTTTTGACATAGGTGTTTAGAGCTATAAAATTTCCTCTCAGCAATGCTTTCAATAAATACTGGAATTTTGTTAAGTGGTGTTTTCATTTTTATTCATCTCAAAGTATTTTCTAATTTCCCTTGTAATGTCTTCTTTGACTCATTGGTTTTTTTAAAAGTGTGTTGTTTACTTTCCACATATTTGTGAATTTCATAAATTTCTTTCTGTTACTAGTTTATGCTGTACTTTCAACATTTGTACTGTCTTTTAAAAATACCTAATCACCTCTACTGGAGCTGTGTGTGTGTATGTGTGTTTGAATTTCCATATGAAGTCACCTGCATTCAGCTCAAAGAACTTCCCTTCATCTTTCTCACAAGGTGGAACTACTAGCCTTGCATTCTCTTATTGTTTATCGATCTGGAAATTACTTTATTTTGCCTTAATTTTTAGAAGTTATTTTGCTGGATATAAGATTATTTGTTGATAGTACTTTTCCTTTAGCACTTTGAATATGTCATTGTACTGCCTTCTGGTCTTCATTCTTTCTGATGAAAAGTTAGCTGTTAATCTTATTGGAGGTCTTTTGTATGTGATGAGCCATTTTTCTCTTGCTGCTTTCAAGGTTTTCTTTTTCCTTTGGCTTTAACATCTTTCCTATGATGTGTCTGGGTGTGGGTTTTGTGTGTATGTGGTTCTACTTGGAGTTCATCAGCCTTCCTGAATGTGTTGATTAATGTGTTTTTAAAATAAAATTTGGGACATTTTCAGCCATTATTTCTTTGAATTTTTTTTCTGAACAATCATAATATGTCTGTTAGTTATTCTTTCAAGTAAAAATGATATTATATGAGGGGCACCTGGGTGGCACAGTTGGTTAAGCATCTGACTCTTGGTTTCAGCTCAGGTCATGATCTCAGGGTGGTGAGATCAAGCCCTGCATTGCGTTCTGTGCTCAGCACAGAGTTTGCTTAATATTCTCTCTCTTTCTCTCTCTGCCCCTCCCCTGTGTGCAATTTCTCTCTCTCTAAAATAAATAAATCTTTTTTTAAAATGTTATTATAGGGGGATGCCTGGGTGGCTCAGTCGGTTAAGCGGCTGCCTTTGGCCCGGGTCATGATCCCAGGCTCCTGGGATCGAGTCCCACACCGGGCTCCTTGCTCAGCAGGGAGCCTGCTTCTCCCTCCTCTCCCTCTGCTTGTGCTCTCTCTGTCAAATAAAATAAAAAATCTTTAAAAAAAGAAAAAATAAATAAAAATAAAAATATATTAAAAAAATAAAATAAAATAAAATGTTATTATAGGACGTGTGGGTGGCTCAGTTGGTTAAGTGATGGCCTTCGGCTCAGGTTGAGATCCTGGAGTCCCGGGATCGAGTCCCGCATCGGGCTCCCTGCTCAGCGGGGGGTCTGCTTCTCCCTTTGACCCTCTTCCCTCTCGTGCTCTGTCTCTCATTCTCTCTCTCAAATAAATAAATAAAATCTTTAAAAAAATGTTATTATATGAGAAAAGTGGCTAGTCCAGCTCACAACTCAAATAATCGCACAACTTTTATCCTCGAGACAACCATATACTTTGGTATACAGCATGTACTTCCCATTTTGTCACAGCAAATGTTTAAAGAGGGTTGAGATTTAATAAAATTAATAATTTTAATTTTAAAATAACTCAGGAGTTGATATTTAATACAATTAATACATTTGTTGATTTATCAAGGACATTCTTAAGGGAAATTGCTTTTTTCCTTTCATATGTAATGAAGAGTACAATGACTACCAGTACAGTGTGGTGCCACCACAAGATTCCATGCTAACATTCCAGTAGTTTTACCCACCACTGCTTTGTGACATCGATACAAATGTCAACACAGTGAAAAAGACAAATAATATCTTAGCATTATTATAAACATAATTTTGAACTTCTAGACTCCCCATAAGTGTCTCCCTAGGGCAGTTGTAAGTAAATGTTGTAAATGACCTCTATAGTACCAACTGTTTCCTTCTCCTAAGATTGTTCAGCTGTCACTTCTCTACCTTAATAATCCATACCACTCTGAAGTACCAGTTTGATTGGGAGAATCAATAATTTCTAAAGTTTTATCCTGGTCCTGTAAATCTGATATTGGCATGTTTTCACACAACTTTGCTGACCACACATGGCTTCCAGTTAGTTTTAATTTTCAGTGCTTTACTTAAGTTATAGCTTTCTGGAGTATAACAGTTTTTTGGATGAAGAAACACAAACACAGGGAAGTAAGCCAGATGGCCTAAACAGAGAAATTTTAGGAGCTCACTTATCTTTTCTAAGACTTTAGCGATGAGGGCAAATGTACATAAGTTCTTTTGGACATGAGGAGTGTTCATTGTAATCCCCCTTTCCTTGGGTCCATCCCAAATGGTACGGAATCTAAGATTCAGGAGATTTCAACTGCATACTTCTAAAATTTATTTATTTTAGAGAGAGAGTTATGTTTTTTTCTATCTGGCTAGAACTTAGAACATATGAGCCTGTAGTCCATACTTATGTAATGGCGATGATATTTTCATCAAGAATGATAATGACAAGTCGAAGAAGGAGCTGAAAATTGCTACGTGCAGAAGAATACCACGTTGACCACACCTCTTTGAGCAGTAGAACATCTAAGAAGACATATTCTAAACTATCACATACAATCAAATCATCAAACTCTTATCAAAATCAAGAACATTCTTTTCTTTACCTGCTAAGGTGAGGAATATAATTACCTATTTAGAAGACAGTTAACCCATCTGTTTAGGGAGGTTCCTAGGTTATTCTTCTTTCCCTAAACCATTACTTGGTTTTTCTTTGGTTTTGTCTATTGGGTTGCTGGCCTCAGAACCATGTGCTGGCTGGCAGCAGGCAATGGATGACTTGATTCCCTTACTGAAATAATGTATGTGCTGAGAACAGGGGATGAATGGGCCCATCTGCCTATATACATGTCGTCAGTGGGCCATATGCCACAACATTTTTTCTCAGAGGGTATGTAGTAATTATCACTAAGGGCCCCAGACACCAGTTAAGGCTTTTTAAACCAACACAATAAATTTTTCAAAATAGTTTTGAGGAGGTGAGACTTAAAGTTGGGTTCATTGAAAAACATCGACATTAAACTTGCAGTTGTATCCAAAATGTTGGAAAAGGGCAATATAAATATAACACTTATCTGTTATCATAATTATAGTACTGATTGTTATAGACATTTGGCAAGTTCTTTCTCTTTTAAAGATTTATTTGTGTGAGAGAGAGAGGGAGAGAATGGTGGGGGTAGAGGGAGAGAGAAAAACTTAAGCAGACTCCACACTGCATCTGTGGGGCTCGATCCCACGACCCTGAGATCATG
Organism: Zalophus californianus; assembly: GCF_009762305.2. Classification (NCBI taxonomy): domain Eukaryota; kingdom Metazoa; phylum Chordata; class Mammalia; order Carnivora; family Otariidae; genus Zalophus; species Zalophus californianus. Next base: position 77,837,001 of record NC_045602.1, read on the forward strand.
ACTTGATCTGAAACCAAGAATCAGTCACTTAACTGACTGTGCCATCCCGGCGCTCCTAGACGTTTGGTAAATTCTGTAGTAGGTGGTACATGTAGCAAGCAAACTAGATAGAGCTCTGACTTTTAGAGCCTTAATGCATGTAGTAGATAAGTCCAAAGACAAACTTTTAAAAGCCAGGGTTTCTTTCTTTCTTTCTTTCTTTCTCTCTTTCTTTTTTAAAGATTTTATTTATTTACTTGAGAGAGAGAGAGAGAGAGAGAGTGAGCACAGAGAGAGAGGAAGAGGCAGACCCTCACGGAGCAGGGAGGCCGATGTGGGGCTCAATCCCAGGACCCTAGGATCATGACCTGAGCTGAAGGCAGATGCCCAACTGACTGAGCCACCCAGGCGTCCCTAAAAGCCAGGGTTTCTTTATCTTGAGGAATATGTGGAGTTTCTTGAAGGAAAAGAAGATAGCCACTGTTGTCTTACATTATTTTTCATTACAATATTTCTTTTTAAAGAAAGATTTGTTATTTGAGAGAGAGAGCACTGGCACTTGCACCCACGTGAGCACAGTGAGAGGGGGGCGGGGCAGAGGGAGAGGGAGATAGTCTCCAGCAGACTCCCCATGAGCATGGAGCCCAGCATGGGGCTCAATCCCACCACCCTTAGATCATGACCTGAGACCAAATCACGAGTCTGACGCTCAACTGACTGAGCCACCCAGGTGCCCCTATAATAATATTTCTTAAATTCACCAACATAAAGCTAGTAATAAAATCCCTATGTGTTTAACACCTATAAAAATTTAAAACCAGAAGAGATTTATAAAATAAACACAAAAAGGCCAAAAAACCTCATACAATTCAAGTTGACATATTGGATATGCTGCTATTCTGCTGAGCCCACACCTGAACTTGCAATGAGTGTACCCTCAGAGTGTTTCTACTGCAGTCTCTGTTACTGTATGTGACACGATGACTCCATTTTCCCACCTCTGGTTTTTATCAAACTATTGTGAAACCTTCGCTAATAGAGGTAGCTTTAACAGTCATTTGGCCTTTACATGGCATGGATATCCATGAATGCTCTATGACAATTTGTTAATTTTGTGTTTTCATTTCCATTATTAATTGTCTTTAAAAATATATGACTTCAGACCACATGCGATTAAATATTACACCCACAACAATCGAGTTCCTGGAAAGAGTAACCATGACAGTGCTTTAGGAATGTGCAGTTTCCTTAGACATTCCAGGTAGTGAGTTAGCTAGGAAAAGCCTTGACCAGATATATTGGTTGAGATCTCAGACACCAAAGGCTTGCCAATGACATTAAGGCAAGGACTGGTGAAGGCCTGCTAAAGATAACTTTCACTTGATACCTATTGACTTTTTAATTTTCAAGCTTTAAATTAAATTTTTTTAAGGATTTTATTTATTTATTTGAGAAAGAGAGACCAGGAGCAGGGAGAGGGGCAAAGGGAGAGGGAGAAGCAGGCTCCCCACTCAGCCGGGAGCCCGACAAAAGGGCTTGATCCCAGAACCCTGAGATCATGATCTGAGCCAAAGGTAAACACTTAACTGACTGAGCCACCCAGGTGCCCCTTTAAATTAATTTTTTTAATAGGCTACACATTTTCATGGTATACAAATCGGAACACAGAAAACAATGTTCAGTGAAAAATCCTTCTTGCCTGTGTTCCAAACCATTCATTTCCCCTTTCTGGGGGGCAACCAATATTGCAATCTTGAGTCTCCTTCCAGAGATAGCTCAGACACAGACAAGCAATGATGTATACACATTCTTTTTTTTTTTTTAAAGATTTTATTTATTTATTTGAGAGAGAGAGAATGGGAGATAGAGAGCACGAGAGGGAAGAGGGTCAGAGGGAGAAGCAGACTCCCTGCTGAGCAGGGAACCCGATGTGGGACTCGATCCCGGGACTCCAGGATCATGACCTGAGCCGAAGGCAGTCGCTTTAACCAACTGAGCCACCCAGGCGCCCTCATGTAAACACATTCTTAAAGAAAAGAATTGATTAGTGTCAGATTTTCATATCGTAAATAACATTAAGGATGCATTACCCTTCACTTAAGGGGCAATGGTTAGTAGTTTCTCAAATTACAAAATAATGCACATTTATTATGAAAAACCTAAAAACTACAAAAAGGAAAAGGAAGAAAAAGAAAACTGCATACCATTTGGAGATAACTTCTGGGGACCTACAATTATTTATACTTCTTTTTAGTACTGGTACACTACACAGAGAATATTACATTGGAATCTTTTTGTTTTTACTTACTGTAGTAAGTAAAACCTTTCCAAGGTCTGCTATACATCGTTTTTAATGGCTTGTTTATATATACCATAATTTATTTAACCAAGGCCTCTTGTTTGAAACTCAAGTTGATTACAGTTTTGTACCATTATAGACCTTCACTTGATATATATTTAGTCTTTTTTTTTAAGATTTTATTTATTTATTTGACACACAGAGAAAGATAGCGAGAAAGAGAGAGAGAGAGAGCGAGCACGAGCAGGGGGAGCGGCAGGCAGAGGGAGAAGCAGGCTTCCTGCATGAGCAGGGAGCCCGATGTGGGGCTCAATCCCAGGACCTTGGGATCATGACCTGAACTGAAGGCAGCGGTTTAACCAACTGAGCCACCCAGGCGCCCGATATATATTTAGTCTTTATTTATTGATGACTTTGTAATTTAGGTGCAAATTTCCTAAGGGAAAAGACTGCGCTTGTCTTGATTACTTATAGCCCTATAGCATGGTGCCTGGCTATATGGATTTAACTATTAGATGACCGTGTGTGCAGAAAAAAATGCAAATTTTAAGTGAAATTCAAACTCAAAAATTTACTTAAATGAAATTAAATCTGAGAAAGGGTTGGGTTTCTGATTTCTCATATAAGTTGCTTTTGGAAGCTAAGACAGAATCCTTCCACCTATAGCTACAAATCCTGTGGAGGATATACAAACTGTTTGTTTATTTGCCTTCATAAAAGAAAGAACTGTGAGAAGGGATCTTAAACACAAGAATGAGGTCACAAAAAGGTGGCCTTCATTTTTAGTAAGCAGCACCTCTATGTTTCCTACTATAGAAGGACAAAGAGTACTTTTTACACTGCTGGAATTAACAAGCTGTAGGGCACCCTTCCCAACTGAAACACATCAGATAAAATTTTCCCTTCAACAGTGACTGTCCCTTGACACCACAAAAAGCTACTTTCTCAAAACAATCCCCTATTCCTTAGAAAAGGTCTATTTTATTTATTTATTTATTTATTTATTTATTTATTATTTATTTATTTTTTAAAGATTTTATTTATTTGACAGAGAGATATAGCGAGAGGGAACACAAGCAGGGGGAGTGGCAGAGGGAGAGCAGGCTCCCCGCTGAGCAAGGAGACTGATGTGGGGCTCAATCCCAGGACCCTGGGATCATGACCTGAGCTGAAGGCAGACGCTTAACAACTGAGCCACCCAGGTGCCCCGAGAAGGCCTATTTTAAAAGATGACTGTCACTAGACAATTGTGGTCTTGTTATTCTTCTAAATGAGGCAACAGAACCCCTTTAGCTTGTTCAGTCTGCAAAGAAATCTTTCCCCATTCCTAACTGTGAGTCTCCTCAGCGGACACAATGACACTTCCAGGGCCAAGGACAGACTAGCAAAGAAAGAGGGCAGATAACGCAGGGGTTTCTGGGAGTTCCATTCGTGACACAGCTGAAGGTTAACATTTCGCATCACAAAGGATGTCTGGAGCCGGCCCTGCATTGACAAAGCCCCAGTGCCTGGCATTAAGGTGTCCAAGAAGACCAGGAACACCCAGAGCCCTGGTGTAACGAGACTAATGGGACGATTGTGCATTTGGGCACACCATGCCATTGTCTCTGTCAAGAGAAACTTGCATAATAGGCCCATGTCTGAGTTTAGGTTTGTGTAGGTGAAAAGAAGTCTCCTGCAAAACTTTGACTTTGAAAACATTTGTAGAGAGAATAGAAACAATCAAGGCTTTTTCTTCACTGGAAACTAGACTTTGACTATTACGGGCCGAAGGAAGCTTTCTTGGATCTGTCCTTCCCTGGTGGTATAAAAAGCATTTCTGCTTCTTAATTTTTTATGATGATTCTTAAGACACTGATGGAAAAAGTTCCAACACCTTCGAAATGGTACTCTTAATATTAACTTGGTCCACAATCTACCCCAAAATGCATCCGACTTTACATTGGACCCGATATCTCAGAGAACTTCTGCTTCTGTCAAGAACAAGATATAATCAACAAAAGCTCATAAAGTCAGCTATATAAACTTTGAAACATATGCCACCTTTAAAAAAATTTTTTTTAAAGATTTTATTTATTTATTTGAGAGAGAGAGCACATACGTGTGTGAGGGGGGGCGGGCAGAGGGAGAGAGAGAAGCAGACTCCCCTCTGAGCAGGGAGCCCAGAGCCAGGCTGGATCCCAGGACCCTGAGATCACGACCTGAGCCAAAGGCAGACGCTTAACCGACTGAGCCACCCAGGTGCCCCCATATCCCACCTTTAAAAAAAACTTTTATTTTAAACTAATTATAGACTCAGAGGCATTTGTAAAATAGTACAGAGAGTTCCCTTTACTCTTCTTCAGCTTCCAAGTATAACATGTTGCAACACCATAGCACATTATCAAAACCAGGCAATTGACACTGACATTGGTATTATTGCCATTATTCATTTTGATATTTGACGTCTAAAAATAAAAACCTAAAGTCCTAAAGCCTGAGAAAAAGAATGAGTTCCATCTCCTGCTAAGATCTACTACTGCTAAGATCTGCTACTATCAGGTTCAAGTTCTCCAGGCTCCAGCCCTCTCAGGCTATTTTGGTTTTGTAACACCCATGCCTTCTTTGAGCGAAGAAATGCTGCCTCCTGTAAGACTTGCTAATCCCTCTTGAATACACAGATCAGGCCTCCCTTGTCCCTCCCTCCCTGTGCCGAACAGACAACTTCTATCGTTCTACCAGAAGGGGAAGGTTGACTCTCTGGGCGTCTCTCCTGGTGTTATTCTTAAATGTTTTTTTTAACTTTTTATTTTGAAATAACTATATATTCACAGAAAGTTGCAAAAATAGTACAGAGAAGTCTTTGGTACCCTTCAGCCAGTTTCTCCCAGTGGTTATTTAAGGCTCGGGTATTAGTTTACTACATTTGGAAAAGATAATCAAGTCCTGTTGTTTCGTTTTGTCTTTTTGTTAAAGTAGGAAACACCAAAACTTTTCTTTACTCTTTTTGTCCAGTGAAAGAAAATCCATTATAGCTGAGACTGTCTTATTCAAGAGATTGGGGCTAATTGCTAACCAGTTAATTGAAAATGTAGAAACGATAAAAAAAAAATGACACACAGATCTTACATTCCTCATTTTAATTTGGCTCATGTAAAGGTGTTTGTTCTCCAATCTTTTGACATAGAGTTGCAGAAAAAAAAATCTATGCTTCAGTGGAAAACAATGCATCATCTGTAGTTTACCCTTCTGCCTTATCAGATCGATTCTATGGGAGCTGTTTTGTAAATCTGCAGTGTGGGTAACTGATACACATGCAAATTATGTCCTGTCTGGTAGAGATGGACTTCCCTTGCCCCTGTGGAAAAGCCAGTCTGTGTCCATTTGCACATTTAATTCAAGATTATTTTACTCCATTTGACATTTTCAAAACCTTTGCCTTTGAAGTGGTTACAACATCTGCCTGGTTCCTTCATTTGACGAGTTTAATGGAATTTTCACATATGTTCATTGTTATATCTGAATGAGAGTCATGATTTTATCTTTTTCTGGAACATATAAGGATTAAGGCTTTTTCTTTGTATATTTGTCCACTGTTGGGAGTTGCTTCTTTTTCCTTGAAAAATTGCACTCATAACACAGACGACTTCCAGTTTCACTTTGTGTAAGGTGGAGGTAGAGCGTAAAGATAGATGCATTGGAATGCACCTGGGTGGCTCAGTCGTTAAGTGTCTACCTTCGGCTCAGGTCATGATCCCGGGGTCCTGAGATCGAGTCCCACATCGGGCTCCCTGCTCAGCGGGAAGCCTGCTTCTCCCTCTCCCACTCCCCCTGCTTGTGTTCCCTCTCTTGCTGTGTCTCTCTCTGTCAAATAAATAAATAAAATCTTAAAAAAAAAAAGATAGATGCATTGGAGAGCTGAATGCTTCCAGATTCCTAAAACTGCTTGTCCCTTCCCCCTAGTCCTTTACAGGGGTTTCACCCACCCTTAATTCAGCAGCATTGTTATTGAGTGACTCACTTCCATCTACACAGACAAGTAGTTTCCAAAGTATTCATCCTAAATTTCACAGAAATAAGAACTTTAATGGTTGTATTTAACTAATTTATAACATTTAATTAAATGATGTGATAGGAGTCTAACCCACATAAGTGGATCTGAGAACAAATCCCAGGAACTTCAGTGTTATCTAGGGTCAGCCAGTGGGCTGCAGCTCAGTTAGCCTTGTGAATATGCTAAGGGGAGACCAGTGAAGAGTGAGTATGTGGCAGGGACTAGCTGGTTTTTCTCCAAGTTCCTTTTCTACCTCCTGGGGCATACAGCGAGACCTCGTATTCCAGCCTTCCTTGTAGTAAGTGTGGCCATGGGACTGAATCCTAGGCAATGGAATTTTTTTTAAAAAAGATTTAATTCATTTATTTGACACAGAGAGTGAGACAGTGGGAGAAGGAACACAAGCAGGGGGAGTGGGAGAGGGAGAAGCAGGCTCTCAGCTGAGTGGGGAGCCTGACACTGGGCTTGATCCTGGGATTATGACCTAAGCCCAAGGCAGATGCTTAAGGACTGAGCCACCCAGGTGCCCATAGCCAAAGGAATTTAAGTGAAAGGGAGGAATGCCTCTTCTAGGTCGGGCCCACAGAAACCTCCCCACTGCCACCCTCCAGTTTTCATTCCCCTTCTGCTAATTTGAGATAGACCACACCTTGGAAGTCAGCAATAGAGACAGCCGAGGCAGAAGACACCAGGAGACTGGGTCCCTAGCTCTCTGCTTGGAGGACCTGCTGATCGAGAATATCACGTTTGGACTTTGAGAAAGATATCACCTTCTGTAGTGCTTGAGCCAGTGTGTGTTTCTGGGCTTGCTCATTACATACAGCAGCTAGCCTCATTGTAACTGATCTAGAGCTTCTACCTGATGGCCACAGAGGAAGATAAGTCTTTCAGTGCGGATTATCTAGTTAAGGGAATTAATTAGGTTAATTAGTCTGATGACGTCATTACCCTACAGAAATATCCTTTTTTTTAAAAACGCAGCTGGATTTAGGTTCCTTGCGTCTTTATTCATTCCACGAAGCTGCACGGAGGACTATTGCTTGTCAGTCTCTGCAAATATGCAGTGAACAACATAGACAAAGATGTCTGTTCTCCAAGAGCTCAGGGGAGAGACAGATATATGCAAAATTAAGAATGTTAGAGATGTTGGATAGCGATGTATGCTATGAAGGAAAGTCAGTCTGGGAAGGCGGACTGAGCATGAGGGGAGAGAGAGGGAGTTGTCTGTGGTTTTCACTGCTCCAGTCAAGGAAGGCCTCAGTGAGAGGGTGACGTTTGAGCAAAGACTTGCAGGTGGTGAGAGAGTGAATCACCGTAGTGTCTGGAGGAAGAACACAGGTTAAAATTCTACTTCCATTACCCAGTTTCAAAAGTCAAGTCTGGGTTGGGGTGGGGGAGGACCCCTGAATGTGGCTGCCCGTGATGCTCCCTTCTTCTCCTGCCCTCTGGACCAGCATCTTTGGTATGTCCAAGGGCACCAAAGACCTGGCCCTGGCACCCATTGATGTGGCTGTCTTCACCCCTCTTTCCATGGCGTGGGGCCTCCTGTGGGCATCGACCCTTTAGTGTGTTTGCACTCCACCCTCTGGTCCAAAGCCAGGCTCCTTCCATCTCAGTGCTGTGTCTGTCCTGGCAGCTTGATCAGGGAGTGTAATTAACTTGACCAAGGTCGCAGAGCTAGTAAAGCATCTTTATTCAGTGAATAAACCCATTGGTCCATTGTCTCTGATTCCTCTACCCTTTATATTCCCTCTTTCTGCGCTTTGGATAGAATGGAATTTTTGGTACATGTCCCATAGAAGACGTCTTATATTCCAGTTACATCCTCAAAATGCCAAAGTCAGTCTTCTGGATTGGTGCGTTGAGGGCCACACTAAGACTGAGACCCAGCACCAGTCTGGGGTTCACTGGATCAATAATCCCATCATCCCACAATATTGCACTGCAGTAGTAAGGGTCTCCTTCCTCTTCAAACTTCTTAATGATGGGCTCTTTTAAGGCTGCTTCATCAGCACTGGAGAATTGTTTCCCCTTACGTGCTCTTTGGTCCTTTGCTACTGTGGCCAACACATTGGCTGCCTGCTCTCCTCCCATCACTGAGAAGTGAGCGTTTGGCCACAGGTAGAGGAAGCTTTGGCTATATGCTCTGCCACACATCCCATAGTTTCCAGCCCTGTAAGATCCCCCAGTGATGACAGTTATCTTAGGCACTTTGGCACAGGCTACAGCAGCCACCATCTTGGTACCATCCTTGGCAATTCCTTCAGCTTCATATTCTCTACCAACCATAAATCTGGTAATGTTTTGAAGGAACAGAAGGGACAGAATTGTTTGTTTGTTTTAAAGATTTTTTAAAAAAACTTATTTATTTGACAGAGAGAGAGAGAAAGCACAAGCAGGGGGAGTGGCAGAGAGAGGGAAAGGGAGAAGCAGGTTCCCCAAAGAGCAGGCGGAGCCCGAAGCGGGACTCGATCCTGGGACTCCAGGATCATGACCGGAGCCGAAGGCAGTCGCTTAACCGACTGAGCCACCCAGGCGCCCGAATTGTTTGATATTTATCCGTTTGATGATGTTTGGCAGATAAGCCCCCAAACTGTAAGTTCTGTTTAAAACAAAGGGCCATCTGATTACAATAATCAACTGTGCAATCACTGAGGCACCCGTGTGTATTGAAATAGACAAGGGAATAAAGACAGATATGCCCTCTGTACCTGACACCTAATTTTATGTAGCCAATTAACGGATACATTTCAGTAAAGGGAGAGAGGTTACTTTTTGCTTTTCTTATTTAAATGAATTTATTCTTTCCCGGAATGGCTCTGTGGGATTTCTTTTTCACAGTAGTCATGATTTACTCCTTGTTCTGTTGTTTCAGGAAATGCAGTTTGGATCTTAAAGACTGAGGCTTGCAGCTTTGCAAGGGATTTGAGGTTGGCATTCATCATGATGTTAGAAAAGTTCTCCACAGAGGGAAGAAGCCTACTAAATATGTACTCTCTTAAAACCATACTTTCAGTTAAAGAGGACTTCAAAAGACAAAAAGTGGCATTATATAATGACTTTCTGGGAATTTTGCTCCAACTTTTACTGCAGTTAAAAATCAACAATCTCCTTCCATTATCTGTTAATGATTCCAGAACAGGGCTAATTCAGTTGGTTAGGAGGAAAGCCACATGTGAAGCTGAGCTGGAAGACTGGGCTCTGGGGCTTGGAGAGTGGAGGCAAATTCCTGCCAACTGGAGAGAGGAGGTGGCTTTGGGGGCTCTAGGTGAGTGAGGCCTCCGGAGCTCTCTTGCCCTTTGGAAGCCTTAGCCATGGAGTGATCCTCCACCTCCTGCAAGGTACAGAGCTGGGGGAGAAGCCTTAAGTGAAGAAGAGGGCAGGGCCCTTTTCACCCCGTTTCTGAGCTCTGAGACCATTGGCCCATTCCCAGAGGTGGAGTGGTCTCTGGGCCCCCACTTTTTCCAGCAACTCCCTCAAACCACACTGGCTTTGGAGGACACAAAGGTACCTCCCTTTCTCTGTTGGAGGTTTTATTTATGTCCTATTCTCTTCTTCGAAGGCGCTGAGGTACACTTAATGGCCCATCCCTTATGCACCCACAAAAACCTTAAGACCAGAGTAGAATAATTCTGATTGAGAGCTGAAAAAGATGAGGGAGGCTGAAGATATGGGAGAGATACTCTGGGTGAGTTTAAGGCATAATAAAAAATAAAAACAGAAACAAAAAACCACCAGCTCAACAAAAGCCACACATTTCCATAGCGCTAAACTCCCAGTGAAGCATAGGGCATTTGAAAGCTGACTTATGATAACATAATGGTGTCTTTAACAGATACTTGAGAAATAGAGATAATCTTCACATGATCATTTTTCATATTTTACAAAAGCCCTTGGCATATAATTATTATAAACCCTATCTCTGTGACAACATTTCCATTTGAGCAAGAAAATGTCAGCACAGTTGACCCTTGAACAGCCGATTAACACATATTCTGTATGCTATATGTATTATATACTATGTTCTTTTTTTATACTATATTTTTTTCAATTAAATAAGCTAGAGAAAAGAAAGTTATTAAGAAAATCATAAGGAAAATCAATTTACGCTACTGTACTGTTTATTGAAAAAAATTCATGTATAAGCGGGCCTGCATGGTTCAAGCCCGTGTTGTTGTCAAGGGACAGTTGTATATAGTTTTAGATGAAGCTAGACCAAGAGGCACGTGTGTATTTGTTCCCAGCTCTCTGTATATTCCGCATGCCCTTGCCACCACATTCCACCAGGCAGCCTGTTCTCTGCCTCATTTCCTCAGGTGACGCCTATAGCACAGTGGAAAGCAGAGTGCCGGCAACTCTTTCCGGCTCTTGTCCTCCGAAGGCTAAACTTTGGCTTATACAGCAAAGAGAAATTCCCAGGGCCCGTGGATTCCGCTGTGCTCCCTTCCCCATAGTTCCCCATCTCCTAGCAATTAGATGGGTCATGTGACTTGCTCTGGCCAATGGGTTACGAGTGGAAGCAAACGTGAATGCATCAGTACAGTTGTGTGTGTATAGGTGCATGTTTTTTTTTTTTTTAACACAAAATGCACTATACTGCATGTATTCGTTCTGCAATTTGATTAAAAGAATCTCAACAGTACACCTTGGAACTTTTCTATATTGTAACAAAAAAACATCATCTTTTAAACTGCTATCATATCACAATGAGAATATACCCTAATTTCAATCACTCCCTTATTGGTGGACGTGGAAGTGATTTCCATTATTTTGCTTTTTTGCATTATAAAAAATTTATTCTATTCTTCTTCATTTACTAAAAGACTAGTTCATTAGTGCATAGACTAAAAGGGGCATCCAGTTCTTTTGAAAACAATGGCACATTACAAACTTAATAGGAAGTGTGGGAGGGAGGGGTAATTAGAGAACAGACCTGCTTTATGCCATTTAATGTTGAGATGTGTGCTCTTAAAAACTCATTCAAATCTAGTGAGGTTTTCACTGTGCCATCAAGGAAACCTAGCAGTGGAATTGCTTGGCAGAAAGGTAGTTACTTTCAACAATTTTAAAACAATGATTAATAAATCTTCTGTTAAATTCCATTTACTACTATTTTACCTAGGGTTTTTACAATTAAATTCATCAATGAGAATGTTCTAATTCTTCTAATGCTATCCTTCTCCTCCTCCCTTTCTTCTCTCTCTTCACTCCTGAAGAAGTAGGAGTATTGATCTAATTGGATCAGATTCCAGGATGTTGATGGTGCCAAGTTTACGAGTGTGAAATTATCCACCAGGTGTGTTTCTCTCTCTGGCGCTTTGCTCTTTCCCCAGGGGGAAAAGAGGGAAGCCAAACCAGGGCTTACCGCTTCTAGTGGGCAGGCCCTCTTTTTTTTTTTTTTTTTAAGATTTTATTTATTTATTTGACAGAGACAGAGACAGTGAGAGAAGGAACACAAGCAGGGGGAGTGGGAGAGGGAGAAGCAGGCTTCCCGCTGAGCAGGGAGCCTGATGTGGGGCTCAATCTCAAGACCCTGAGATCATGACCTGAGCCAAAGGCAGACACTTAACGACTGAGCCACCCAGGTGCCCCAAGTGGGCAGGCCCTCTTTTCTTTCTTCCTCCCACATAAGCTGTGCTACATATTTGCCCACCAGGCATGGGAAGGAGCTGGTAGAAAGACCTGAGCTTAGAAGGGGTGAGATGCCCTAGCTCTGTGCCCAAGTCCTGTACCCACGCAGGGTTGCTGGGTCAACCTGCCCTTGGGTTGGAGGGACCTAAAACAGGGAAACATCTGTTGCGCATTGCCATTGGCCTGTGTGTGTACTTCTCGGAAACCGTAAGAAGAGGATGACCCAGCCAAGGCAAGATTTAGGCCCATTCCTGAATATAATTTCCATATGATCGAACTCTCATCCAGGAGTATTGTCTTTGCCAGCTTTTAGTATAAGTATCTATTTTGAAGAGTGATTTTAAATTTCCAAATGTTTGGAACTTTTCTGTTTAGATGAAATATTATTCAATTCTTCTTCATTTACTTATTAGGATATAGTAAGAGACTAAAAAGCATCCAATTCTTTTAAAAACAATGGCACATTGCAAACATTAACAAAAAAAAAAAAAAAGGAAGTGTGGGCGGGAGGGGTAATTAGAAAACAGACCTGCTTTATGCAATTTAATGTTGAGGTGTGTGCTGTTAAAAACCCATTCAAAACCAGTGAGGTTTTCACTGTGGCATCAATATCCAGTTCTAAATGAACACTGTACAACTGGGATGATGGAAAATTTCTTTTGGAGGAAGTAAGGGCCAACAATTGATCAACACAGCATCTAATTAAGGGGGCAGGGTACTGAGACAGATTGCTTGGGTTCAAATTCTGGGTTCACAATTCGCTAGCTGAGTGGCCTTGGGGGAGTTGTTTAATCTTACGTTTTAGTTTACTTATCTGTAAAGTGGGAATAATCATGGTATTTTCCTCCTGGGGCTTTTGCAAGGATTGGAAGAAGCGATATATTTAAAATGCTTAGAACACTGTCAGGCATTCAATTAAGTTCTAGCTATTGTTTTGCATGTTGGCGAACCTTGAACGTTGTAATTATCAAGAGTAGAACAGTTATGTCTTACAGCACAAAAGATGTTAAGATTGAGAGCCACAGGTTTGCAGTCACTCCCCAAATAGTGAACCATGAACTGCAGAACATCATAGTCGACACAAATGTCCATTTGGACTTTTGCCTTCCCCTGCTCTCACCCACCCACCTCTTTCAAGTGGTCAGCCCCTGACAGCCCAAACACCCTGGACCAACAGTGCCCAGCAAGGCTCAACGGTGACTGCAGTCTGACTTAGTTGCTCCATTCCTCCCGCTTTCCCCAGTCTTCGTCTTCCAAGGGAGTGCTTTTGTGTTAAGTCCATCTCAGACTTTCTCACCCTATAAATGATGCCCTTGAGTCAATATTCTACTGTTCGCCTGGTTCCCGTTCTTGCGGTGGGGTTAGGAAAACCGCTTTTTCTCCCTTGGTTTCATCGACCTCCGCCCACCCCCAAAAGATTTTAATCATGATCATAAGCACATGTAGTGCCAGTAATAGACTTGTTTAAAGAAAAAGAAAAACCATCCAACCTGAAAAAACAGCACAAGGGTCAAATAACAACGGAAGAGCTCTCACAAGGCAGTACACCATTGCCAAGAGTGCCAACTGCCAACTGATGCTGAGTCTGGACAGTGGGAGAACAATTATTGTGGCCTGAGTGTCCATGGAAGCTCTTCTCTCTTTGAGAAGAGAGAAGAGCTTGAGCTGACCCTGAAGAGACCTGGGGCTCTGTGGCTCCCAAGCTGGTGTAATCCAGGCGAAAGGGGAGGGGGTCTGAGTAAAGTTATGTGGTCAGAGGCAGGGACCAGGCTAGTATCTCTGCTGGAACATTTACGTTGTGGGCGGTGGCAGAGTCTGAAGCTAATGTTGGGAGTGACACGATAAATGCCAATTATTAAGGTTGAGAGTAGGATACAAATGATCTGTGAAATGTAAATCCAAAGCAAATGTGTTCAAGTTCAGAACAATGATATATCACAACTGTGCTAAAGGTATTCTTATTCCAGACCACGCCACACACAAAAATGAGGTGAACCATCCTGTGGCTAGCCAAACTGAAGTCAGAATCAACTATGCAATACTTCAAAAGGACCTCAGCTTCTGCTTACTTGTCTATCTATACTTTAAGTAATTAATGCTTAACATTTTCATATGAACTTACGCATGCAGGCACATACATATAATTGACAAAAGCATAGAGTCATCTGCAGTCACTTGCATGTAAGTGGCAAGTGTCTCAGGGAAGGGAGAATGCATGGGATGAAGGTGAGGACAGGAGTGCCTATGTGACTATGTAAGGCAGTGGGTTTGGCTGTGTGAATGCTATGCCCTCTATCTAACCCGTGAGACCCAATAACATTAGTCTGGCAGGGTGTGGACAGCCAGGATTACTGTGGCATTGGCAAATGTGGGTGTGGCTGCTGTAGTACTTCCTTTCTGAACACAGTCTTTTAGTACTGTTGAATTTTTGTTTGTTCTCTGGTGGTGTGGCTGCAGGTGTCATCTATAAGGTATGGTATACAACCATACCTTATACAATGGTATACAACCTAATAACTTTATGGAATGATTTGTGATCTGAGATCAAACCTGTTAGTACTTTTTTTAAAAAAAGATTTTATTTATTTACTTGACAGATGGAGAGACAGCGAGAGAGGGAACACAAGCAGGGGGAGTGGGAGAGGGAGAAGCAGGCTTCCCGCTGAGCAGGGAGCCCGATCCTGGGCTTGATCCTGGGACCCTGGGATCATGACCTGAGCTGAAGGCAGACGCTTAACGACTGAGGGACCCAGGCGCGCCAAACCTGTTAGTACTTTTAAAGTTACAGAGGCATTAAAAGAATGTAGGAAAAATAACATCCTGTGGATGAAGTAGACTTTTTTTTGGGGGGGGCAGAATAGTTCAGTTCTTTTTTTTTTTTAAAGATTTTATTTATTTATTTGACACAGAGAGAGACACAGCGAGAGCAGGAAGACAAGCGGGGGTAGGGGGTGGAAGAGGGAGAAGAGGGAGCCGGGTGCAGGGCTCCATCCCAGGACCCTGGGCTCATGACCTGAGCCAAAGGCAGCCGCTTATGGACTGAGCCACTCAGGCGCCCCCAGAATTGTTCAGTTCTACTGTTAACCATGTTTTTATTAGATCTTTGACTCAAAAACCTACAAATGATCTGGTCACTTTTTGAGTTTTAAAATCTAAATCCACACTTTAATACCCCAACATAGTAAAACAATACTTGCCTGTGGAATCTTTCATTAAGGATTTAAAGATGCTTTTCATTAAGCACAAATTTATTTCCAAGTGACTGAAAAACCACAGGTCTCTATTTTGAGCTCCTTGCTTACTTGACACGGTAAAAATTAGGGTCAAAAATAAAGCCGAATGGAGAAAACAATGCTATAAGAATACTCCTATCCAATAGATAAGGGTATTTTTGGTAACTGGCAGCCCCTCCTCCAAAACTGCAGCTCAGTCTCACCTGTCTGAGCTTCACTCACACTCGCTCCACCGCTGAGCGATTCGTAACTAACTGCCCCACCCCTTTAAGTTTTTTTCCCTCAACTGTAAAATGAAGAATGGCTCTTCACACCGTTTGGGTGAAAATTAAACAAAATTACGCAGATGTAAGTGCTCTGCACGCTTTAAAGTAGGTACAGAAGTTAACTAATGTTTCCTGTGGTGCACTGGCCTCCCTCCCGCCTTGGGCGCCTTTCTCCACGATTTGCTCGCGCTCTCGCCCCTGACCCGGGCTCTTCTGCGTGTTTATCTGCTTGTTAACTTAATTAATAGATATTCACCGCCGTTAATTTTCTCGGCAACAGTAAGCGCAGGGGACAATGCCATCCGCCCTGTCCCCTAGCGTGGGGCTCTTGCTTTGGGTCCCGAAGTGCCTTGGGGATCCCGGACACCCGCTGTCGCCGCCACGCCCCTGAACTCGCTTCGGAGCCCCGCCCCTACGCCCCGCTGGCCCCCCCTCCCCTGGGCGCGCGCTCTAGGGGCGGGGCCGGCTCAGGGAGCCGCGCCGTGATTGGCCACGTCCGAGCAACCGAGGCGACGCCGTGGTCAACACGCCATGCGGTGCGCGCTGGGGTCATAGAGAAATCGAACGTCTGGAATAATTCTTCGAGCCAAGCGGCGACCCTTCGTCTGCTGGAGTTGCTGCTTTATCAACCAGCGGGATGCGCGCCTCACCGGCCCTTTGGGGTCACAGGGCCCCCAGAGGATGGGAGGGCGGCTGCTAAACAGGAACCTTCTTGTCTTTCATCCGACAGATTGCCTAGTAAGTGGGGTGCGATCCCTTCCACGCCAGAATCTTCGAGGCGCCGAGGTTTCCAGCAACCTGTGGAGGGAAAGCTTGGAATTAGGCAGTTTCCGACTTGCACTGCCCTCCACAAAAGTTCAGCCACTTTCCTAGGTTCACTGAACCACTCTTTGGGTCAGGCTGAGACACAGGTACCCGACCCCTCCTGTTGCAAAGCCCTTCCCACCTTACCCCAGTCACAGCAAAGCTCAGCTGCTCTGGTGGAGAACCAGCTTTCTTGGTTTCTGTCTTACCATAGGCCAACAGTAATAAGGTGAAGTGCACATGGGCTTTGGAGTTAATACAGGAACCAGGAGAAATTTATTTTTAAGAAATAGTAATAACATGAATAGTCTAAAAGAAAGGGATCTGCGTGGATTACAGCTTTCTACAACTTTCTGGTCTGGAATAACCTCTGGCTCTCTTCCATTCTACAAGTACGTGGTTTTCCACAATCACGTCACTAAGACAAGCCCCATTTTCTTTTCCTCTTTTTATATGGGCATACAACTTAGTTTTAGTTTCCACTTTTATCTTCCTGGGAGCTCTTGGTTTCTTTCTTCTCAGAATGACCTTCCTAGAGCAGTCCTATTATCCTTAGATTTTCTTTTCTTGACCCCATTTTCTCAACTGTGGGCCAGTCCATTTCAGTCTCCTTGCCTCTGCCCACATTATTTGAGCAGATGATCACAGGCTAGACTTGCTCCTCAGGGCAGGAGCATGGAGCGAGGAGTAGATTAAGGGTTTCCGGGGAGAGTTTCAACAGGATACCCATGGGGCTTCATCCCAGCTTCCTTTCTTCCTGGAAAAATTGTAATTCAAAACTCACATAAATCACAAAATATATCCACCTAATCTAGACTTCATTTTCAGCAAGGACTAACAAGGATATAGGAAATTGTGGGAGTTGATAATAAAACAGAAGTATACCCAATGTTTAAGCTGAATTAATGGACTTGAATCTGTGCGTTGTGCCTCAATCTCTGACCATATAGGACCTACTCTATTAAGCCATGCGAACTTCCTCAAAGTGCTCACCTCAGGATGACCTGGGGCATCTCTTGGCTGCCCCCTGTGGGCAGACTTTAGCAGCACAGGCTGACTGCCCTTGGGGCCTCTGGTTCCCTTAGTTGGGGCCTTTACTTGTGCCCACTTAACCTTTCTGTTTTTTTCCTCAAACTCTGCCTGCCTGCTCCTACCTTCAGCTCAGACTTTCACTTTTTTTTCCCTGTTTATACTTTTTCATTCTCTTTTGGAAATCCCTTCCTATTTCCCCAAATTTTGCTCTTGGGATAGCTTTTAAAACAGGGCAGTGTTCTACTGGATTTTTTTGTTTCTTGCTTCTGGATTCCTCGGTTCCCCAATTTGTAATAACCTCAGATGAAGAAATCCTGAAAAATCACAGTAATAATAGTAACAACAAAGTAATATCTGGAAAATAGTATGTCTCTATAGTATGACAGCTATTTCCTGATATGAGCCTTGTTTGGACTAAAAAATCGCTGCCTTGTTTGAAAATCAGTATTCTCAGTAATTCTGAGTGATCAGTTTAATTCAACTCAGCACTCTTTCAAAGTGCCTGCTGTATTTAAGGCACTGTGCTGAGGACATCCATATAGTTTGTCCCTGTAGTCACTGAACCTTCTTTTAGTCTAGAGAGGATGAATCTGAAGTGCCCAAGGTTATGTTGGTGAAGTGTCAAAGCGAAAGTTGGAGATTTGCTGGGGAGATGCTGCAGAAGGTTGGTGAGGGGATCTGGAGAGGCTTAATGGAGGAGGTAGAGCTTGAAATGGGCCTTGAAGGTTAAGATTTCACATAAGAGAACCACCTGAGACCAGCTTGGAGCTAGGAAAGCAGGTGGGCAATGTGTGGAGGGGTTGCTTTGTCAGGTCATTTGGCATCATTGCTCTGGCAGGCTTCCTTGCTCTGACAGTATCTCTTATCCAGTCTGAGTAGAATGATCCCTTCTGTTGGGAGATGCCCTTTCTTTTCTTCCCTGTTTTCTTGGGTTATTTCCGTTGTCCAGGTGCTTTCATTTCTGATAATATGGGTCTTCTCAGGCTAAAAAATCTTAAGAGTTAAGATCTGAATCAGAATGACTTATACAGGGGCGCCTGGGTGGCTCAGTCCTTAAGCGTCTGCCTTCGGCTCAGGTCATGATCCCGGGATCCTGGGATCGAGCCCCGCATCGGGCTCCATGCTCGGCAGGGAGCCTGCTTCTCCCTCTCCCACTCGCCTCTGCTTGTGTTCCCTCTCTCCTTGTGTCTCTCTCTGTCGGATAAATAAATAAAATCTTTAAAAAAAAAAAAGAATGACTCATACAGGTTCTCAAATTCAGTAGAGCCAGCCAGACCTTTTTAAAAATATTTATTTAAAAATTTTTAAGCCATGTGAGTGCAGGAGACACTGGGGCATGCACTTTAGCTGGAGGATTCAGTTGCCTTTTGTTTGGAAGCAAGAATGTGTCCCTTTGGCCTTAAAATGTACAACTCTTCTGAAACCTTTGTTTCCAAAATCCAGTCTAGGAGCCTTATAAGGACAATTTACATAGCTGTGCTACCTTTTTAACCTATGACATATAGCTCCCTCTAGTAAGAAGAACATAGGAGGTGGGTGAGTGTATGTCAGGGAGAAGAAAGATGAACTGGAAATGATGAAATAATCAAAAATCTTTATTCTGAGCTTCCTTTCCTTGTTTCTATGGGAACTGTTAGCCAAATTTAAAAGTCCTTCAGCTGGCAGTCTTTGTTGGACAGATCTCAAAAAGAAAGCTGAAGTCTGTTCTTGTTTTCATGTTCTGTGAGTCTAAAGTAGGAGAAGCCCAAACTGAATAGCTCGTATGACTGGGAACTTGGGGGTAAAAAGGTACTTGGAGTAAAAGTGGGCATATAGACAAGGTACAATTACTAAAGGATAATGACTCTTAAATAATTTATTTGGACATAGCTCTTTCCAGTCTATCAAGTGCTTATCCATGCATAACTCATTCATTGCTAATAATAATATTTCTAATATTGTTTCATGAGAACTCCCTAGCTTATGTCCAACTGATTTCTGTATTTGACTGATTTTCATATCATAACAGAGACTTGCAGGGAATGTGGTTGGAGTTTTAGAAATGGGAAAAGGGAATATTTCTGTTGTTGAAAAGTTTTACAGTCCAGGGAACAAACATATGTGTTTCACACTCTGGGTACAGAGGTAAGCAGATCTTTCTTTTTCTCCCCGCCTGAAGTTGTGGTGAGTGGGTTAAGATTGCATCACAGTCTGGGCCACTCCTTCCCTCTTGTGTACACGAGCTATATTTAGGCAGGTCTAGATAAGTTTAATATGTAGCATATTGCCTGGAGTCTAGTTGGTCCCAGAACAGCTGGCTACATGATTCAGAATGTTTAAGTCCAACTTTAAAATAAAACATTTGGGAAGTGAATCCACACATTCTTGCTGGGCTGAGCTGTGATCTGGTTCCCACCCTGTTGCTAGCTCCCCCTTAGACACTCTACCTGTAGAACAGGTGTGTTTCCTCTCAGGGTTTTGCCCTCTGTATCCTTTTTGGAAGTAAAAGGTCAGGTGCAATTATAATTGGAATACTGATGTGTAATGAAGGTTCAGGAGTGAATGTGTATTTTCTAAAATGGAAGAGCTTTGCATTTTTTTCTGATTATAAAAGTAAATCCTCTTTCAGAAATGTTTAAATAATGTGAACTTTTAAATAATATAGAAAAGGCAAAAACTACATATATTCCCACCACACAGATAAAACTACTATAAACTGTTGGCAGTTACCTTTCTAGATGTTTTTCTCTGTGTACATATGGGGATGTATGGATGGATATTGAACTTTATGGTTACATTTTAGCAATATATGTGGATATCTTCTTTGTCAGCAAATATGCATCTATATTAAACATTTTTAACGGTAAATTGAGTTCCACTTAATGACTGTGCTGTAATTAATATTAAACCCATCCTCTGTTGATGTTAGATTGTTTCCAAGTCTTCAGGAAGTCTGATTTTGATAATTGCCCTTATGGGAGGTCTCCGTGACTTAGATCCTAATTCAGAGATGGAGTTATCAGCCTCATCTTCCACCATCTCTGAGCAGCAGCTGCAGGGGCCAGAGGGACAAAGCAACACCAAAACAGACTTGGCCAGGCAGAGTCTCATCTCATCTGAGGAATGGCTTCAACTGCATGGGCTTAAGAGCAACAAATTGACCTTGAAGCAGATTCTGTCACAGATTGGATTCCCTCATTGTGAAGGTATAGTACTCACAAAGCAACGCTGGTTGGGAAACCCAACCATCATGCCATCCTTCAGCCTTTGAGGGGGCTGCATCACTTCTGAAGGGCCCCCCAAAACCACAGGCCTCTGAACTTGTTTTGATTTCACATCCTTATCCATAAAAAATGAGCATGGACCGCCCAATATATGTTTGTTACATAGATATATGACTGTCAGTCCACTTATTAAACATTGCTTATTTTCATTGATTAAATATTGCTTAATTTCATTCTTAGTCCTTTTAAAGATGAAATAAAAAAATAAATAGAAGTTGTACATATTCCAGCAGATGTCTTCTTCATCCCTTGGGATGCGCAAACCCCTTTAGGAGGCTGTTGATTAAGACAATAGCTGTGTGTGGTTTCAGGGAGAATGTGCCGTTTTCCTGTTGTGGCCTCTCTTATGTGATGGGCTAGTTTTTCTAAACACACAGTTTAGAAATTTGGTCCTGAACTCCCAGTAGTACTGCCCTCCAACAGGGAGTATGGAGATGGGTGAGGGTGTGTTTTGTTTTTGTTTTTATTTATTTTCTGATGACATGCTGGTTTGAGTTGTTCCTGAAATATAGGGCCTGGGGAGTCTTATGGAGTATGAGATAGCCCACCTAGCAGGAGTGCCCTGTCCAACATGTCAGTAACACCCCACTTGAGGACACTCCTTCAATCAGGGCAATTGCCATTACTTGGATTTTGCTCAGTAATTCTGGATTAGCCAATTAATTAATGAATTAAACACATATTTATTGAGTGGTCAATAATACTGTGTTTTTGAGATTTTTCACCAGTCCTTTGGCAGCTTTGTTCCGTACTGGTGATAAGGAAGGTCTAGGGGATGTGGTTGTTATGGACTGATGTGGAGGCCCATTCTAATGACAAGGCCTTGCTTTTCAGAGCTCAGGCTGTTTATTCGTTCCCATTTATCCTTCCACAAAGGGTGATACAGCCCTGTATCTTCTAAATGCAGGGTGTATGGGATTCCTATATAAGGAAACAAAGCAGTTTTATCTTGTATTTCAAGTAACTATAATTCAGTCATTAATATTAGCAAAAATAGCAGTTCTTTATATTTTGTCAAGGATTTTTCAATCTAAGGTCATGGAAGATACTGCTTTATGATTTTATTTTCTTTTAATGCCCTTGTAAGATTTTGGCATCAGGATTATGTTGGGCTCATAAAATGATTTGAAAGTATTCCCTCCTCCTGTGTGTTCTTTTTTTTTTTCTTAATGTAGTGTTCAGTGATTCATTGTTTGCATATAACACCCAGTGCTCATTACAACATGTGCCCTCCTTAATACCCATCACTGGGCTACCCATCCCCCCCACCCCCTCCCCTCTGAAACCCTCAGATTGTTTCCTGGAGTCCATAGTCTCTCATGGTTCATCTCCCCCTCTGATTTCCCCCACTTCAGTTTTCCCTTCCTTCCACTAATGTCCTCTGTGCTATTTCTTATGTTCCACATATGAGTGAAACTATATGATAATTGTCTTTCTCTGCTTGACTTATTTCACTTAGCATAATCCCCTCCAGTTCCGTCCATGTCGATGCAAATGGAAGGTATTCATCCTTTCTGATGGCTGAGTAATATTCCATTGTATATATGAACCACATCTTCTTTATCCATTCATCTGTTGAAGAGCATCTTGGCTCCTTTCACGGTTTGGCTATTGTGGATGTTGCTGCTATGAACATTGGGGTGCGTGTGCCCTATCTGTTCACTACATCTGTATCTTTGGGGTAAATACCCAGTAGTGCAATTGCTGGGTCATAGGGTAGCTCTATTTTACTCTTATATGTTCTGATGGTGCTTTTATATGGGTGGTACTATTTCTTCTTTAAATGTTTGATGGAATTCACTAGTGAAATTTATCTGAGCCTGGAGTTTTATTTGTAGGAAAAGTTTGATAAGAAATCCTGTTCTGTAATAGGCATAGAGATTTTGTTTCATCATGCCAATTTTGGAAAGTTATGTTTTTCAAGGAATTTGTCCATTTCATCAATGTTTTCTAATGTATTGACAAAACATGTTTCATAATATTCCCTTAATATTTTTTAATGCCTGTAGAATCTAAAGATGTTTCCTCTTTCATTTCAGATATAATTTGTGTTTTTTTTTTTTCTTCTTTCCTGATAAGTCTTGTTCAGGGTATATCATAACTCTTCAGAGAATCAAATTTTGGTTTGTTTGTTTTTTTCCTGTTCTTTGTTTTCTATTTCATTGATCTCTGCTTCAAACTTTATTATTTATTTTCTTCGACTTGCTTTGAGTTTAATTTGCATTTCTTTTTCTAGCTTAAGGTGGAAACTTAGATAATTGATTTTAAGCCTTTCTTCTCTTCTCATATAGTCATTTAAAATTCCTGTAAGCATTGCTTTAGCTGAATCCAAATCTTGAGAGGTAATATTTTCATTGTCGTTGAGTTCAGAATATTCTTTTCTCTTGTGACTTTTTTCTTTGATTCATTTTTAAGAGAAATGTTTAACTTGTAAATATTTTAGGATTTTAAAAGAATCCTTGTTAACTAATTTACTGCTATTTATGTCAGAAAACATAGCCTTGTAACACTTTCATCTTTTGAAATGTGCTGATATTTGTGTTATGTCCCAGCATGTATCTTGGTGCACATTTCATGCACACTTGAAAAGAATGTGTATTCTGCAGTTGTTAGATAGTATTTATAGATGTTCATTAGTTCATGATGGTTGGTTTTATTCTATTATAGAGATGTGCAGTGTCTTTAGAGATTTTTTTGCCTAGTGGCTTTGTCCATTTCTCCCTATAGTTCTATCAGTTTTATTCATGTAGTTTGAAACTCTAAATACATACACATTTAGGATTGTTGTAGCTTTCTGATGAATTAAATGTCCATCTCTGTCTCAGATGTAGTCTTCGTTCTGACGTTTACTTTGATATTGATACAACCACTACAGCTTTCTTATGCTTCATTTGCACGTGGCATATGTTTTCAGTCTTTTACTTTCAAACTATCTGTAGTCTCTCTATTTAAGGACTGCCTCTTTAAGCCATTCTCATAATCTCTGTCTTTTAATTGTAGTGTTTGGTTCTCTACATTTAATGTAATAATTGATGCAGTTAGATTTAGGTATGCCATTTTACTATTTGTCTTATCTTTCCTCTGTTTCTCATTTCCTGCCTTCTTTTGGGTAAATTGAGTATTTTTTAATATTTCATCCCATTTAAATTTCAGTAGGCTTTTTAGGTATGCCTTTTTGCATTATGTTTTCAGTGCTTGCTGTAGTGATTATATCCTTGTCACAGTCTGCTAAAAATTAGCTTTGTACTACGTCATGTAAGATGGAAGAATCTTGCAGCAGTATAACTCCACTTAGCCCCACTCCTGTCCTTGGTATTATTGTTTTAATGTATTTTATTTTATATACCTCATAAATCTTACAAGCCAATGTTATAATTACTGCTTTAAAAAGTCATTTGTCTTATAAAGAAACTGAATGGGAAAAAATAGCATTTTACAATCCACATATTTACTATTTATAATATTCTTCCTGTAAGACTTACAGTTCCATCTGGTGTTTGTTTCTAAAGAATTTCTTTTAAGCATTTCTTGTAGTGCAGGTCCTGCGAGTGGATGGATTTTCTTAGTTTTTGTTTATCTGATTTTGTTTTTATTTTACCTTTTTTTTTTGGTTGATTGGTTGATACTTTTTTTGGAGAGAGAGAGAGCGCATGAGTGTGTATGTACATGCTCGTGCATGTACTTGTGCCATGCTGGGGGAGGGGCAAAGGGAGAGGGAGATAGAGAATCCCAAGCAGTCTACACCCAGCGCAGAGCCCGATGCGGGGCTCGATCCCACAACCTTGAGATCATGACCTGAGCCAAAATCAAGAGTCAGACACTTAACCAGCTGAGCCACCCAGATGCCCCATTGGTTGAACTTTTTATCCTGAAATAATGATAGCTTTACAGGAAGTTGCAAAGATAATATAGACAGATCCCAAGTACCCTTCCCTGAGTTTCTCGTAATGGTTACATCTTACAAAGTTAGAGTATAATATCAAATCCAGAAATTTGATGTTGATGCCCTGTATGTGAATAATTCTGTGTAATTTTACCACTTGTGTAGATTTGTGTAACCATCACCACAATCAAGATACATAACTGTTTATCACCACAAAGATCTCCCTTGTGTTACCCCATTATAGTCGTACAGATACCCTACCCCCCAATATCTTTAACTCCTGGCAATCACCAGTCTGTTTTCTATCTCTAATTTTCTCATGTAGAGAATGTTTATATAAATGGAATCATGTAGTATGTGACCTTTTGAGATTGACATTTTTTCATTTGGTATTATTTCTTTGAGGTTCATCCAAGTTGTTGCATATAGCAATGGTTTGTTTCTTTTTATTGCTGTGGTATTCCAGAATATGAATGTACCACTGTTTGTTTAGCCAGTCACCATTAAAGACATCTGGGTAAGTTTCCAGTTTGGGGGCATTACAAATAAGTCTGCTATGAGCAGTTGTTTACAGGTTTTTGTGTGACCATTAAGTTTTCCTTTCTCTGGGATAAATGCCCAGGAATGTAATTGCTATGTGGTAAGTGTGTGTTTATTTTTTGTTTTGTTTAGTTTTATTTTGTCTTGTTAAGAAACTGCTAAACTTTTCCAGGGTAGCTGTATTATTCACTTCAGTAATATATGAGAAAGACAGTTCAGCATTTGGTATTGTCACCATTTAAAAGTTTTAGCTGTTCTAATAGTTGTGTAGTGATATTTTGCTGTGGTTTTAGTCTGTATTTCCCTAATATCTCGTTTTGTTGAACATCTTTTCATGTGCTTATTTGCTGTATATTATCTTTGGCAAAATGAATGTTTCTTCATGTCTTTTGATCATTTTCTAATGAAATTTTTTCAATGTTGAGTTTTGAGAGCTCATATATGTTCTAAATATGAGTCCTTTGTCACGTGTGTGGCTTGCAGAGATATTTTCTTAGTCTGTAGCTCACCTTTTCATCCTCTTAAGAGAGTTTCTCAGAGCAAAAGTTGTAAATTTTGATGACTTTATTGATTTATCAACTTTTTTCTTATATGGATCTTGCCAATTCTCAAAGACTTTCTCCTATATTTTTACTAAAAGTTTTATAGTTTTACATCTTATATTTAGCCCATGATCAATTTGAGTTACTTTCTGTATAAGTTTCATTTTTGGATTCTGGATATCCAGTTACTTCAGCACCTTTATTTAAAATCAAAATCAAAAGCTTTTGTACAGTGAAGGAAATCATCAACAAAGAGACACCTACTGAATGGTAGAAGGTATTTGCAAATAATATATCCAATAAGGGGCTAATATCCAAAGTATATAAAGGGTGTATACAACTCAACACCGAAAAAACACAAACAACCTGATTTAAAAATGGGCAGAAGACCTGAATAGACATTTTTCCAAAGAAGACATCCAGATGGGCAATAGACTCATGAAAAGTTGCTCAACATCACTCATCATCAGGGAAATGCCAATCAAAACCAAACGAGATATCACTTCACACCTGTCAGGATGGCTAAAATCAAAAATGGAAGAAATAACAAATGTTGGTGAAGATGTACAGAAAAAGGAATCCCTGTACACTGGTGGTGGGAATGTAAACTGGTGCAGCCACTGTGGAAAACAGTGTGGAGGTTCCTCAAAAAATTAAAAATAGAACTACCATATGACCCAGTAATTCTACTACTCTGTATTTACTCAAAGAAAAGGAAAATGCTAATTTGAAAAGATTTGCACCCCTGTGTTTATTACAGCATTATTTACAATAGCCAAGATATGGAAGCAACCTAAGTGTCCATCGATAGACTAATGGATAAGGAAGATGTGGTGTATATATACAATGGACTATTATGGCTCCCTAAAAAGTGAGATCTTATCATTTGCAACAATAAGGATAGACCTAGAGGGTATTATGATAAGTAAAATAAATCAGACTGAGAAGGATAAATACTACATGATTTTATTCCTGTGGAATCTAAAAAACAAAGCAAATGAAGAAAACAAAAAAAAGCAGTCAGACCTATGCAGAGGACCTATATTGGTTGCCAGAGTTGGGGTGGAGTGGAGGACATAGGATTCCAGTTATGGAATGAATAAATCACAGGAATAAAAGGCACAGCAAAGGGAATATAGCCAAGTATAGTGACATAGTGTAGCTACGCTTTATGGGGAGCATATATTGTTTTGAGAAGTTGAATCACTGGGTTGTACACCTGAAACCAATGTAGCATTGTATGTCAGCTGTATGAAAATAAAAAAATGAAATAACAAAATCAAAGACTGTCCTTTCTGTTTTCAATTGCTTTTGCATTTTTGTTAAAAATTAGGTGGTTGTGCTTGTATGGGGCAATTTCTGGGTTCTCTATTTTGTTTTATTTGTTGGTGTGTCTGTCTCTCTACCAATACCATACAGTCTAGATTACTATAACTGTGTAATGTCTTGAAATGGGCAGACTGATTCCTCCAGTTTAATCTTTTTCAAAATTGTTTTAGGTGTAGTTTCTTTGCCTTTTCATATAAATTTTAGTATAACCATGTCTGTGTCTACAAAAATATTGCTGGGGTTTTGACTGAAATTGCATTAAACCTGTGTGTCAATTTAAATAGAATTGACATCTTTACTATGTTGAGTTTTCCAGTCCATAAATATGGAATTCCTTTCCATCTATTTACATCTTTGATTTATTTCATTAGCTGTTGTAGTTTTCAATATACAAGTCTTGCACATGTATTGTATTTGTTTTTCTAAGCAATTGTTAGTGCTTTTTTAAAAATTTCTTTATTGTTATGTTAATCACCATACATTGCATCATTAGTTCTTGATGTAGTGTTCCATGATTCATTGTTTGTGCATAACACCCAGTGCTCCATGCAGAACGTGCCCTCTTTAATACCCATCACCAGGCTAACCCATCCCCCCACCCCCTCCCCTCTAGAACCCTCAGTTTGTTTTTCAGAGTCCATCATCTCTCATGGTTTGTCTCCCCCTCCGACTTACTCCCCTTCATTCTTCCCCTCCTGCTATCTTCTTTTTCTTTTTTCTTAACATATGTTGCATTATTTGTTTTAGAAGTACAGATCTGTGATTCATCAGTCTTGTACAATTCACAGCGCTCACCATAGCACATACCCTACCCAATGTCTATCACCTAGCCACTACATCCCTCCCACCCCCACTGCTCCAGCAACCCTCAGTTTGTTTCCTGAAATTAAGAATTCCTCATATCAGTGAGGTCATGTGATACATGTCTTTCTCTGATTGACTTATTTCACTCAGCATAACACCCTCCAGTTCCATCCACGTCGTTGCAAATGGCAAGATCGCATTCCTTTTGATGGCTGCATAATATTCCATTGTGTATATATACCACCTCTTCTTTATCCATTCATCTGTCGATGGACATCTTGGTTCTTTCCACAGTTTGGATATTGTGGACATTGCTGCTATAAACATTGGGGTGCACGTACCCCTTCGGATCCCTACATTTGTATCTTTGGGGTAAATACCCAGTAGTGCAATTCCTAGGTCGTACGGTAGCTCTATTTTCAACTGTTTGAGGAACCTCCATACTGTTTTCCAGAGTGGTTGCACCAGCTTGCATTCCCACCAACAGTGTAAGAGGGTTCCCCTTTCTCCATATCCTTGCCAACATCTGTCGTTTCCTGACTTGTTAATTTTAGCCATTCTGACGGGTGTGAGGTGGTATCTCATTGAGGTTTTGATTTGGATTTCCCTGATGCCGAGCGATGTTGAGCACTTTTTCATGTGTCTGTTGGTCATTTGGATGTCTTCTTTGGAAAAATGTCTGTTCGTGTCTTCTGCCCATTTCATGATTGGATTATTTGTTCTTTGGGTGTTGAGTTTGATAAGTTCTTTATAGATTTTGGATACTAGCCCTTTATCTGATATGTCATTTGCAAATATCTTCTCCCATTCTGTTGGTTGTCTTTTGGTTTTGTGCACTGTTTCTTTTGCTGTGCAAAAGCTTTTAATCTTGATGAAATCCCAATAGTTCATTTTTGCCCTTGCTTCCCTTGCCTTTGGCGATGTTTCTAGGAAGAAGTTGCTGTGGCTGAGGTCGAAGAGGTTGCTGCCTGTGTTCTCCTTTAGGATTTTGATGGACTCCTCTCTCACGTTGAGGTATTTCAACCATTTGGAGTCTATTTTTGTGTGTGGTGTAAGGAAACGGTCCAGTTTCATTCTTCTGCATGTGGCTGTCCAATTTTCCCCACACCATTTGTTGAAGAGACTGTCTTTTTTCCACTGGACATTCTTTCCTGCTTTGTCAAAGATTAGTTGACCATAGAGTTGAGGGTCCATTTCTGGGCTCTCGATTCTGTTCCATTGATCTATGTGTCTGTTTTTTTTGTGCCAGTACCATACTGTCTTGAGGATGACAGCTTTGTAATATAGCTGGAAGTCTGGAATTGTGATGCCGCCAGCTTTGCTTTTCTTTTTCAATATTCCTCTGGCTGTTCGGGGTCTCTTCTGGTTCCATACAAGTTTTAGGATTATTTGTTCCATTTCTTTGAAAAAAGTGGATGGTATTTTGATGGGGATTGCATTGAATGTGTAGATTGCTCTAGGTAGCATTGACATCTTCACAATCTTTGTTATTCCAATCCATGAGCATGGAACGTTTTTCCATTTCTTTGTGTCTTCTTCAATTTCTTTCATGAATATTTTATAGTTTTCTGAGTACAGATCCTTTGCCTCTTTGGTTAGATTTATTCCTAGGTATCTTATGGTTTTGGGTGTAATTGTAAATGGGATCGACTCCTTGATTTGTCTCTCTTCTGTCTTGTTGTTGGTGTATAGGAATGCCACTGATTTCCCTGCATTGATTTTATATCCTGCTACTTTACTGAATTCTTGTAAGAGTTCTAGCAGTTTTGGGGTGGAGTCTTTTGGGTTTTCCACATACAGTATCCTATCATCTGCAAAGAGTGAGAGTTTGACTTCCTCTTTGCCGATTTGGATGCCTTTGATTTCTTTTTGTTGTCTGATTGCTGTGGCTAGGACTTCTAATACTATGTTAAATAGCAGTGGTGAGAGTGGACATCCCTGCTGCGTTCCTGACCTTAGGGGGAAAGTTCTCAGTTTCTCCCCATTGAGAATGATATTCGCTGTAGGGTTTTCATAGATGGCTTTTATGATACTGAGGTATGTACCCTCTATCCCTATACTCTGAGGAGTTTTGATCAAGAAAGGATGCTGTACTTTGTCAAATGCTTTTTCTGCATCTCTTGAGAGGATCATATGATTCTTGTTCTTTCTTTTGTTAATGTATTGTATCACGTTGATTGATTTGCGGATGTTGAACCAGCCTTGCAGCCCAGGGATAAATCCCACTGGTCGTGGTGAATAATCCTTTTAATGTACTGTTGGATCCTATTGGCTAGTATTTTGGTGGGAATTTTTCCATCCGTGCTCATCAAGGATATTGGTCTGTAATTCTCCTTTTTGATGGGGTCTTTGTCTGATTTGGGGATCAAGGTAATGCTGGCCTCATAAAACGAGTTTGGAAGTTTTCCTTCCATTTCTATTTTTTGGCACAGTTTCAGGAGAATAGGTATTAATTCTTTAAATGTCTGCTAGAATTCCCCTGGGAAGCCATCTGGCCCTGGGCTTTTGTTTGTTGGGAGATTTTGGATGACTGCTTCAATTTCCTTAGTGGTTATAGGTCTTTTCAGGTTTTCTATTTCTTCCTGGTTCAATTTTGGTAGTTGATACATCTCTAGGAATGCACCCATTTCTTCCAGGTTATCTAATTTTCTGGCATAGAGTTGCTCATAATATGTTCTTATAGTTGTTTGTATTTCTTTGGTGTTGGTTGTGATCTCTCCTCTTTCATTCATGATTTTGTTGTTTTGGGTCATTTCTCTTCTCTTTTTGATAAGTTTGGCCAGGGGCTTATCAATCTTGTTAATTTTTTCAAAGAACCAGGTCCTAGTTTCATTGATCTGTTCTACTGTTCTTTTGGTTTCCATTTCATTGATTTCTGCTCTGATCTTTATTATTGCTCTTCTCCTGCTGGGTTTAGGCTTTATTTGCTGTTCTTTCTCCAGCTCCTTTAGGTGTAGGGTTAGGTTGTGTATTTGAGACCTTTCTTGTTTCTTGAGAAAGGCTTGTATTGCTATATACTTTCCTCTCAGGACTGCCTTTGCTACATCCCAAAGATTTTGAACAGTTGTGTTTTCATTTTCATTTGTTTCCATGAATTTTTTTAATTCTTCTTTAATTTCCTGATTGACCCATTCATTCTTTAGTAGGATGCTCTTTAGCCTCCATGTATTTGAGTTCTTTCCAACTTTCCTCTTGTGATTGAGTTCTAGTTTCAAAGCATTGTGGTCTGAAAATATGCAGGGAATAATCCCAATCTTTTGGTACCGGATGAGACCTGATTTGTGACCTAGGATGTGATCAATTCTGGAGAACGTTCCATGGGCACTAGAGAAGAATGTGTATTCCATTGCTTTGGGATGGAATGTTCTGAATATGTCTGTGAAGTCCATTTGGTCCAGTGTGTCATTTAAAGTCTTCATTTCTTTGTTGATCTTTTGCTTAGATCTGTCCATTTCAGTGAGGGGGCTGTTAAAATCCCCCACTATTATTATATTCTTGTCAATGTGTTTCTTCGCTTTTGTTATTAATTGCCTTATATAATTGGCTGCTCCCGTGTTAGGGGCATAGATATTTACAATTGTTAGATCTTCTTGTTGGATAGACCCTTTAAGTAGGATATAGTGTCCTTCCTCATCTCTTATTACAGTCTTTGTTTTAAAATCTAATTTGTCTGATAGAAAGATTGCCACCTCAGCTTTCTTTTGGTATCCATTAGCATGGTAAATGGTTTTCCACCCCTCACTTTCAATCTGGGGGTGTCTTTGGGTCTAAAATGAGTCTCTTGCAGACAGCATATCGATGGGTCTTGTTTTTTAATCCAATCTGATAGCCTGTGTCTTTTGATTGGGGCATTTACCCATTTACATTCAGGGTAACTATTGAAAGGTATGAATTTAGTGCCATTGTATTGCCTGTAAGGTGACTGTTACTGTATATTGTCTGTGTTCCTTTCTGAACTATGCTGCTTTTAGGCTCTCTCTTTGCTTAGAGGACCCCTTTCAATATTTCTTGGAGGGCTGGTTTCGTGTTTGTGAATTCCTTTAGTTTTTGTTTGTCCTGGAAGGTTTTTATCTCTCCTTCTATTTTCAGTGAGAGCCTAGCTGGATATAATATTCTTGGCTGCATATTTTTCTCGTTTAGTGCTCTGAAGAGCAGTCCTTTCTGGCCTGCCATGTCTCTGTGGTTAGGTCTGTTGCCAATCTAATATTTCTACCATTGTAGGTTACATATGTCTTCTCCCTAGCTGCTTTCAGGATTTTCTCTCTCCAACTCTGAGACTCGTAAGTTTTACTATTAGATGTCGGGGTGTTGACCTATTTTTATTGATTTTGAGAGGGGTTCTCTGTGCCTCCTGGATTTTGAGTTTCCTTCCTCACATTAGGGAAGTTCTTTGCTATAATTTGCTCCAATATACCTTCTGCCCCTCTCTCTCTTTCTTCTTCTTCTGGGATCCCAATTATTCTAATGTTGTTTCGTCTTACCGTATCGCTTATCTCTCGAATTCTGCCCTCGTGATCCTCTAGTTGTTTCTCTCTCTTTTTCTCAGCCTCTTTATTTTCCATCATTTGGTCCTCTATATCGCTGATTCTCTCTTCTGCCTCATTTATCCTAGCAGTTAGTGCCCCCATTTTTGATTGCACCTCATTAATAGCCTTTTTGATTTCGACTTGGTTAGATTTTAGTTCTTTTATTTCTCCAGAAAGGGTTTCTCTAATAACTTCCACGCTTTTTTCAAGCCCAGCTAGTATCTTTAAAGTCATGATTTTGAACTCTAGGTCCGACATCGTACTAATGTCCGTATTGAGTAGGTCCCTGGCTGACGGTACTATCTCTTGTTCTTTTTGCTGAGGTGATTTTTTTCATCTTGTCATTTTGTCCGGAGGAGAATAGATGAATGAGAGAACAAAATGCTAACAGGTTAACAACGTCCCCTGCAAATATACTCTATACAAATCAGAAAAGTCCTGAAACCAGGGGAAAAGAAAGGGAAAGAAAGAAGAAAGAGAAAAGAAAGAAAAAAAAAACAAAAAGAAAAAGATAAAAACAAAAACAGAACAATACAAAAAAAACAGTATGATCAAATATGATCAGGGTAGTGCATAGATCAGTGCCACACACTTGATTTTGGGCGTATTTTGGTCTGTTAGAAAAAAGTGCTTCCTAAAATTTTAAAGGAAGAAAGACCTATATATGTACAAAATAAGGGTTGATACAATGAAGGGATGGAAGATGACTGTAAAGATGAAAATTATAAAAGATTTTATAAAAGGAATTGATAAGAAGTTGTTTGAAAAAAGAAAGAAGAAGATTTAAAAAAGAAACTAGAACAAAGCCATACACTAGTGATTTAGGGTATATTTGATCTGTTAGAAGAAACTGTATCTCAAAATTTTAAAGAGAGAACAACTTTATATATATATATATATATACCAAAAATAAGAGTAACTACTATGAAGGGATAAAATATGACTTTAAAAATGAAAAATAAAAACTTTTTTAAAAAAAAGGGATTGATAAGATGTTGGTTGAAAAAGGGAAAAAGAGGGCGCCTGGGTGGCTCAGTTGGTTAAGTGACTGCCTTCAGCTCAGGTCATGATCCTGGAGTCCCGGGATTGAGTCCCACATCCGGCTCCCTGCTCAGTGGGGAGTCTGCTTCTCCCTCTGACCCTCCCCCCTCTCATGTGCTCTCTCTCTCTGTCATTCTCGCTCTCTCAAATAAATAAATAAAATCTTTAAAAAAAAAAGAAAATGGAAAAAGAAAAATTAAAAAAACAGTTAAGAAAATTAACTTTGAAAAACTAATGAATCATGGTAAAAAAAAGCCATGAATTCTATGTGCAGCATTCCCCTAGCGCTGGAGTTCTCCTGTTCTCCTTCATTGGTAAACGTGGTCTTGGCTTGCTGGCTGTTCATGCTGACCTTCTGGGGGAGGGGCCTTTTGCCGTGGTTCCCAAATGTCTTTGCGGAGGCAGAATTGCCCTGCCCTTGCCCGGCCAGGCTAAGCAATCTGCTCAGGTTTGCTCTCTGGAGCTTTTGTTCCCTGTAAGCTTTCTGTACAGCGTTGGAGAACGAGAGTGAAAATGGCGGCCTCCCAATCTCCGCCCGGAGGAGCTGAGAACTCGGGGCCCCTCTCCTCAGTGTGCCCCCAGAGAAAAGCAGTCACTCCCGCCTCCCTGGTCTCCGGCTGCACTCCGTGCTCTCCCGGCCTGTGACCGAGTGTTTCTATCTCTGGCACTCCACCCCGTGTGGTCTCCAAATCCAGCAGATCCCTGCGGTGCGCTCCCGTGCCGCTCCTCCCAGGGGAGGAAGCGGAGTCTCCCCGGATCTGCCGCTTGTTGGGTCCCTGCTGGAGGAGCAGTGGCCCGACTGTCCTGCGGATCACAGTTTATGGCAGCCCTGAGCTGAGAGCCCACGCCTCGGCTCTGTCTCTGCAGCCGGCTTCCCCGCTCCAATACCTGGGAGTTCTGCTGCACTCAGGCACCCCTGGTCTTTCTGTGACCCTGAGGGTCCTGAGACCACACTGTCCCACGAGGTTTCCACCCCCCGCTTAGCCACTGGAGTGACGTCCCTCCGCGGAGCCGACTTCTAAAAGTTCCGATTTTGTGCTCCGCGGCTCTATCACTTGCCAGAAGCGGCCAACAGAGGCCGCCTCCCCCGCCGTCTATCCTCCCGAATATCGCCTCGGATTCACTTCTCTGCACATCCTATCTTCCAGTAAGTGGTCGCTTCTCTGTTCAGAGAGTTGTTGCTAGTCTCTTCTTCGGTCTCCTGTTGAGTTCGTAGGCGTTCAGAATGGTTTGATACCTATTCAGCTGAATTCCTGAGACCAGACAAAATCCAGGTCTCCTACTCCTCTGCCATCTTGCTCCCTAACTCAATGCTTTTTTGTTTTTAATTTTGGTTTCCACATGTTCATTGCTAGTATATAGAAATATGGCTAATTTTTTTATGTTGATCTTCTATCCTGTGACCTTATTGAACTCACTTACTAGTTCTAAGGATTTTTTTGTTGCTTTTGATTCCTTGGGATTTCTTGGTAGACCATCATGTCCTCTCCAGATAGGGAAAGTTTTCACTCTTCCTTTGTGATCTGTATGCCTTGTATTTCCTTGTCTTACCATGTGCTGGCCGGCTAGAACTTTCAGTACCATGTTGAACAGCAATGGTGAGAGTGGACGTCTTTACCTCATCTTCAGGGAAAGTTTCAGTCTTTTACCACTAACTATAATGTTAGCTGTAAGTTTTTTATAGAATTAAAAAGAATCAAGTTGAGGAAGGTCCCTTATATTCCTAATGTGCTGAGAAATTTTACCATGAATGGCTATTGAAGTTTTCTGTGTCAATTGAAAGGATCATGAGATTTTTTTTCTTCCCTAGGCTGTTAATTTGGTTGATTATATTGATTGGTTTTTGAATATTGAGCCAATATAGCTCATACATTTTTGCACATGTAATCACAAAGGATATTAGTCTGTAGTTTTCTCTTTTTTTATACTGCCTTTGTCTGGTTTTGGTATCAGGGTAATATTGGCTTCATAGAATGAGTTGGGAAATGTTCCCTTGTCTTCTGTTTTCTGGAAAATATGTAGAATTTTAATTCTTTCTTTTTTTATTATTATGTTATGTTAATCACCATACATTACATCATTAGTTTTTGATGTAGTGTTCCATGATTCACTGTTTGCATATAACGCCTAGTGCTCCATGCAGAACGTGCCCTCTTTAATACCCATTACCTGGGTAACCCATCCTCCCACCCCCCTCCCCTCTAGAACCCTCAGTTTGTTTTTCAGAGTCCATCGTCTCTCATGGTTCATTTCCCCGAATTTTAATTATTTCTTATATGTTTGGTAGAGTTCTCCAGAGAACCTATCCAGGCCTGGGGATTTCTGTTTGAGAAGTTTTTAATTATAAATTCATTTCCTTATTAGGTATGATCTATTTCATATTATGAGAGTTGTGGTAGTTTGTGTTTTTTGTGGAATTCATTCATTTCATCTAAGTTGTGTACTATATGTGTGTGGAGTTGGTTATAGTATTCCATTATTCTTTGATGGCTGAAAGGTCTTTTTTTTTTCTGTTTCATTCCTGATATCAGTAATTCATGTCTTCTCTCCTTTTACTTTTGTCAGTTTTATTAATCTTATTAACATACCAGCTTTTATTTAATTGATATTCTTTATTGCCTTCCTGTGTTCAATTTTCTTGATTTCTGTTTTGGTGTTTATTATGTATTTCCTTCTGCTTACTTTGGATTTGTTTTGCTATTCTTTTTTACTTTCTTCATATGGGAACTTAGATTATTGATTTGTGACTTTTCATTTCTTCTTATATAAGCATTGCTTAAGCTGTGTTCCTCACATTTTTTATAGGTTGTATTATCATTTTCATTCAGTTTAAAGTATTTTTTAAACTTCTGTTGTACTGCCTCTTTGACCCATGGATTTTTCAGAAGCATGTTATTTAGTTTCCAAGAATTTGGACATTTTCTTGTTATCTTTTGGTTACTGATTTCTAGTTTGTTTCCATTGTGGACAGAGAACATACTCTGGTTTTAGTTCTTTTAAATTTTTTGAGTTTTTTTTTTTTAATAGCCATGGATACGATTTGTCTTGGTGTATATTCTGTGCTTGTAAAAGAATGTGTATTCTGTTGTTGTGTAGATTTTTCTATAAATGTCGATTAAACCCTGTTTGTCGATGGTGGTGTTGAGTATCCTTGCTGACTTTTTGTCTAGTTATTCTATCAGTTGTTGAGAGAGCAGTATTGAAATCTCCAGTTAGAGTTGTGAGTTTTCCTTTTTTCCTTTCATTTCCATCAGTTTTTGCTTAAGATATTTGCAGTCTTTTACTTGGTGCATACACGTTTAGGATTGCTATGTCTTCCTGGTGGGTTGACACTCAAATTTGTATAATGTTCTGCTCTATCCCTAGTAATAGTCTTTGCTCTTTAGTTTACTTTTCTGATATTAATATAGTCAATCTGCTTTCTTTTTATTTAATACTTAAATGACATCTTTTTTCACTCTTACACTTTTAGCTTATATATGTCTTTATGTGTGAGGCAAGTTTCTTGTAGATACCCTATTGTTGGGTCATTATTTTAAATCCTCTTTGCCAATCACTAATTTTTTCTCTCTTTTTAAATTTATTAGGTTTTTATTTTAATTCCAGTATAGTTAATATACAGTGTTATACTAGTTTCAGATGTACAATATAGTGATTTGATAATTCCATACATTACCCCGTGTTCATCATGACAAGTGCAGTCCTTAATCCCCATCACCTATTTCACCCATTCCCCCACCCACCTACCCTCAGATAATCACCAGTTTGTTCTCTATGGTAAAGAGTCTGTTTTTCGGCTTGTCTCTCCTTTTTTTTTTCCTTTGCTCGTTTGTTTCTCAAATTCTACATATGAGTGAAATCATACGGCATTCAGCCATAAAAAAGAATGAAATCTTGCCATTTACAATGGCATGGATGGAGCTAGAGAGTATAATGCTGAGTGAAATAAGTCAGTCAGAGAAAGCCAATCACTATCTTTTAATTGTTTTACTCAGGCCATTTACATTTAATGTAATTATTAATTTGTTAGGGCTTAGACTGTGTATTGCCTTTTTGACCTTTGCCTTAATCACTGTGGACAAAAGAACCAGGAGACCAAGAAACAAACCTTGTTTTTCCTCTCTGTGCATTTGTGCATTAAAGGATTATGCATGTCATAAATGGTTAGCTTATATAATAGCACCTAGAAACACCTCATTATTTAGGACAGAATACCAAGCATCATAGATTTTTGGTGTCACTGGGGATATAATTTGAATGGTGTCAGAGAAGAACATTTTGAAATAAAAATAAGAAACATTGATAATGCACCCTTTTGACTACTTTTATTTATAAAAATGCAGATTATGTGACTTCTCTGGGGAGACTTGTGGCTTCCCGGTATGCTGATGGCCTGTTTCCACAGTTCTACAGACCCGAAGATGGCAGAGTGTACAACGTAAGTCGTAAGTCGGAGTTCCCTTGATGGACAGGCCCTATGACATGCTTCTAGGTCTGGGAGTGGCCTCTGTGGAGAGGCGCACACTGCTTCCTATTGATGCAGTGGATCCAAGGCCTTATCAGGGCTGGAGGCTTTCTTGTGACAGTGTGGAGAGTGCTGAAAGTTACGGCTTAGGACCTGGGAAGGGAAGCACTTGACCTATTAGAGATGAGTGCATGAAGATGTTGATCAGAAAGTAAAAACCTTTGCATATCAGTACCTTGTTTTTCCTTGAAAATAAAGAAGAAAGAGTAGTATGACCAAGGTTAGCAGACAGGCAAGAGCAGCTGCTGACCTGACAAATGCCCTGGGAATAGAGGGCTGCTTTTACAGGTAGTTGTGGACAGAGCAAGCGGCACCTGTTACTGGAGTCCTGAATTCCGGCAATTCAATACGTGACTTGTGTAACCCCATAACGTGTCTGGCCCTGCACATACCCTGGCCCACCACAGGGAGCTCACAAAGATGCATGTCCCATCAAATCACTTTATGGATATTTGTTTGTGTCAGTGTACATCTATGTACCACCTGGACTGTTACTTCTAAATATTGAAAAAGTTTAGGAGTGCCTGGTTGGCTTAGTTGGTAGAGCATACGACTCTTGATCTCAGGCTTGTAAGTTTAAGCCCCATGTTGGGTGTAGAGATGACTTAAAAATTCAAATCTTAAAAAAAGTTTAAATTACTTTTTGAACTTAGCCTCGTTCTAAGCAGTAATATCCATAGAATCTTGAGTTTGGTGTGCTCAATATATTTTTTATCTGAACTACATGGAAATCAGTACAGAACTATTGAAAACATCCATCTTTGCCATCTGATCACCTCCACAGGCCCTGTGACATGATCCCTGGTTCCTGTACTGTGGTAGAAAGTTTAATAAGCGCTGTGGATACTGGCGAGAGATTTAGGAATTTTGCCTTTAGCAGCCATGGAAAGCAATAGGAAGTGGTGCTGGAGCTTGAGGAATAAGCTGGAGAGACATAGGGGATAGAGAAGGAAAGCAGTTTAAGGCAGAGGGAACAGCACGAACCAAGGCATGAAAATGTGGAGTTACGTGGTGTGTTCAGAAAACACATTTTCCTTAACAATTTACGTATTTAGGGGGTGTTCTGAGGGTTGTTAAAGTTAAAAATAAGTACCAGATCTTTCAAACTTTGATTCTTCACAGAAGAGGGCACATTTTTTTCTTACTCCTTTT
This sequence comes from Zalophus californianus, assembly GCF_009762305.2. Taxonomy (NCBI): domain Eukaryota; kingdom Metazoa; phylum Chordata; class Mammalia; order Carnivora; family Otariidae; genus Zalophus; species Zalophus californianus. The sequence goes on from NC_045602.1 coordinate 77,875,883, forward strand.
CTGTCTCTTGCCTCCCTACATCCTGAGAGGCCTTGCACAGTTGTGCTTGAACTGTGTGACTGATGGTTTATTTGTATATATGAGAAATTGCCTGCAAGCCTCTGTCCCCTTTTGGGGACAGCTTCTAGAGGTATTGGTGGCAGCTATGAGTGATCAAGTGATCCAGGTACCGGGGAGCTTGGTCTGAGAGACAAGAGGATACAGGGCACAGGTTATGAGCAGGAGGATGAGTTACTGGGGTGGCATCCCTTAGAAGAAGCCAGGCAGATGTGCTGGCATGTCTAGAAGCATTTTCAGAAATATTTTTAGCATGCTATCCTTAGGAAAACTTCAGTGAGACTTATTTTTTCCCATCTGCCTTTGCTGATCTCTCTGCTACCTAATTCCTTGAAAGTTCTTTTCTTCTACCTAATTCCTTAAAATGTCCCCTGGACATTTGCTGGTGAAGGTAATTCTATAATTATAAAGATAAAATGTAATTTAGAAACACATGTTTTCTAAAAAAGAGTGTTGTATTTTGAATAGATCACATCATCATCATTTCTTCTGTGGGGAATCATCCAAAGGTATTTTTAGTTGAAAGATTGGAACACTTCCTCGTGGATTATGTGGGGTTTAGAGGATCATCTACAAAATTGTTATTAATGCCCAGTTCTTAATTTTCTTTTTTTAAAAAAGATTTTATTTATTTATTTGACAGAGAGAGAGAGAGAGAGAGCACAAGTAGGCAGAGCAGCAGCAGAGGGAGAGGGAGAAGCAGGCTCTCTGCTGAGTAGGGAGCCCGATGTCGGAGTCGATCCCAGGACCCTGGGATCATGACCTGAGACGAAGGCAGATGCTTAACCGACTGAACCACCCAGGCACCTCTAATGCCCAGTTCTTGATAGCAGAGGCCATGGCTTAGTGGGCCCCATTGTTCCTGGCTGCACGATAGTTCAGATGATGTATGTTGGTGTGTTTTTATTCTGTTTCTTTTTTTTTTTTTTTTTTCCTGCTTTGCTTTTCATTAAGTTGACAGCTAAACCAGAACTGATCTATCAGTTTGTGGAACATTTAACACAAGCTGTGGAGAGTTACAAGCAGCGGATGGACTGGCTCACCAGCAGAAGCCGGCAGATTTTTGGTGTCATCTTGGAACAGTGCATCACCATAGTGCTGGATTTTGGCGGTATGCTGGAGGAGGAGCTTAATCTGTGCCAAGATGCTTTAACAATGGTCTTCCAGGAGCAGGTGGCTCACATAGCCAAGTTTAATATCATATGGTGAGTTCCCTTTGGAAGGGGATATTTCAGTGAAACTTCATAAGTAGTTTTCATTTATTTGGAGTTAAGTAACATATCTTTGGGGAGGGAGGAGGTATTATCTTGTCATTTCCTAGAATGTGTAATTCCAGCAGAAGACCTGCAGTGAAAACTTATATCTGCTTTGCATGTGGCATCTTAGTTTTGAAATTAGAAGACATTTAGGAACACACTTTTCTTCAATGCATGGCAAGATCAAAATATAAGAACAGGAGTTACACTGAATATATACTTAAGGCCATACAAATCTCTTCGGTCATTTTAGATCTTAGCCTGAATAATGAATTCAGCCTTGTCACAGCTATCACTGTTTTTTTCAGACTGAGCTTGTGACTCCCCTGTAAGTTGACCCCCTTAATAGAATAGCAGGTGGCTGGCTTTACAGAATTTCCTGTATTTCAGAGTTTTCACAATCATTTATTTACAGAATCTTGGATTCAAGAGAATTTGGGCTCTAAGGCCAACTTTTTGTGTGGAACGGTGGCTGTACTTCCCTGACAGGAAAAATCTGGATGAAGGGGGCATCTACCTAATTGAGTTTTTCTTCTGAAGAAAATATTTTCAGCTGAGCAGATGACATCTTTGGGGATGTTGCCTAATTGTGTTCTATCCCAGATTTTTATTTCTTTCGTAGATATATTACTGAAGGAATCAAGTCTTAAGTCTGCAACGCTTTAGCTTTTTTGGAAACCTATGCTATAGCATTTAGGCCACTCGGCCACATTTCTACCAGAGGGGCCACATAGAGGTGACACAGGTGTGAGGCAGCCTTTGTCTCAGGGTGGTTTATGAGGGACAGCTCAGGCTGGTTCATTAGTCCATGACTCATAGAATTCTTATAATTATGAATGCACATATGATTTATATAATTTGTTCAGTTATAAACACAGATGAATAGATTCAAATGGCTGTTCTTTCTTGGGGGAGATTCCATCACTGCTTTTTAAGTCCGCACTGCATGGTTTAATCACATGTTCCCAGGATTTAAAAACTAATGCTTTGCTGAACTCAGTACTTTTTGATCCAGAAGAGGGAACTGATGGGAATTTGGAACAATGAAAACAGTGTCTTAAAAGAATTAGAAATAAAATTTTCGAGTGTTAAAATTGTCGCTGATTTACAAATCTTACTGCTGTGAATCCTTATAAATTTACTATTAGTGGAAGATAGTTGTATATAAACCTGCCTGTTTATGAAAATAATTCCCTCAATAATTTTAATGCAGCTGTTAATGTTTACATTTTTGAGATTGTTTAATTCTCCTGTATGCATTGTCTTTCCTAGTCAGCACAGCTTATGGAAGGTAAGGGTGCTTTGGAGACCGATCTTAAACAGCTCGTCTGGTGTATTGGTAACTTTTCAAGGGCCAACTTTTCAAGGGCCAACCAACTGTTTTCTCTCCTTCAGCTCTGGTGATGTTAAGTGGCTTGTTGCTTGCAGCTCTGAGACTCAGGGCTGACAGCTAGGTTGCCCACTGCCCAGTGACAGCCCCATGGGATTCTTTTTTTGTTTTGTTTTGTTTTCTTTAAATTTTTTGTTATGTTAATCACCATACATTACATCATTAGTTTGTGATGTAGTGTTCCATGATTCATTGTTTGCATAACACCCAGTGCTCCACGCAGAACGTGCCCTCTTTAATACCCATCACCAGGCTAACCCATCCCCCTACCCCCCCTTCCCCTCTAGAACCCTCAGTTTGTTTTTCAGAATCCATCGTCTCTCATAGTTGGTCTCCCCATCCGATTTGCCCCCCTTCATTCTTCCCCTCCTGCTATCTTCTTCTTCTTTTTTTTTCTTAACATATATTGCATTATTTGTTTCAGAGGTACAGATCTGTGATTCAACAGTCTTGCACAATTCACAGCGCTCACCATAGCACATACCTTCCCCAATGTCTATCACCTAGCCGCCCAATCCCTCCCACCCCACACCCACTCCAGCAACCCTCAGTTTGTTTCCTGAGATTAAGAATTCCTCCTATCAGTGAGGTCATATGATACATGTCTTTCTCTGACTGACTTATTTCAGTCAGCATAACACCCTCCAGTTCCATCCATGTCATTGCAAACGGCAAGATCTCATTCCTTTTGATGGCTGCATAATATTCCATTGTGTGTGTGTGTGTGTGTGTGTGTGTGTGTGTGTGTGTGTGTGTGTGTGTGTGTGACATCTTCTTTATCCATTCATCTGTCAGTGGACATCTTGGCTCTTTCCACAGTTTGGCTATTGTGGACATTGCAGCTATAAACATCGGGGTGCATGTACCCCTTCGGATCCCTACGTTTATATCTTTGGGGGAAATACCCAGTAGTGCAATTCCTAGGTCGTACGGTAGCTCTATTTTCAACTTTTTGAGGAACCTCCACACTGTTTTCCAGAGTGACTGCATAGCTTGCAGTCCCACCAACAGTGTAGGAGGGTTCCCCTTTCTCCGCATCCCTGCCAACCTCTGTCTTTTCCTGACTTGTTAATTTTAGCCATTCTGACTGGTGTGAGGTGGTATCTCATTGAGGTTTTGATTTGGATTTCCCTGATGCTGAGCGATGTTGAGCACTTTTTCATGTGTCTGTTGGCCATTTGGATGTTTTCTTTGGAAAAATGTCTGTTCATGTCTTCTGCCCATTTCTTGATTGGATTATTTGTTCTTTGGGTGTTGAGTTTGATAAGTTCTTTATAGATTTTGGATGCTAGCCCTTTATCTGATATGTCATTTGCAAATATCTTCTCGCATTCTGTCAGTTGTCTTTTGGTTTTGTGCACTGTTTCTTTTGCTGTGCAAAAGCTTTTAATCTTGATGAAATCCCAATAGTTCATTTTTGCCCTTGCTTCCCTTGCCTTTGGCGATGTTTCTAGGAAGAAGTTGCTGTGGCTGAGGTCAAAGAGGTTGCTGCCTGTGTTCTCCTTTAGGATTTTGATGGACTCCTCTCTCACGTTGAGGTATTTCAACCATTTGGAGTCTATTTTTGTGTGTGGTGTAAGGAAACGGTCCAGTTTCATTCTTCTGCATGTGGCTGTCCAATTTTCCCCACACCATTTGTTGAAGAGACTGTCTTTTTTCCATTGGACATTCTTTCCTGCTTTGTCAAAGATTAGTTGACCGTAGAGTTGAGGGTCCATTTCTGGGCTCTCGATTCTGTTCCATTGATCAATGTGTCTGTTTTTGTGCCAGTACCATACTGTCTTGAGGATGACAGCTTTGTAATAGAGCTGGAAGTCTGGAATTGTGATGCCGCCAGCTTTGCTTTTCTTTTTCAATATTCCTCTGGCTGTTCGGCGTCTCTTCTGATTCCATACAAGTTTTAGGATTATTTGTTCCATTTCTTTGAAAAAGGTGGATGGTATTTTGATGGGGATTGCATTGAATGTGTAGATTGCTCTAGGTAGCATTGACATCTTCACAATGTTTGTTCTTCCAATCCATGAGCATGGAACGTTTTTCCATTTCTTTGTGTCTTCCTCAATTTCTTTCATGGAGAATTTTATAGTTTTCTGAGTACAGATCCTTTGCCTCTTTGGTTAGATTTAGTCCTAGGTATCTTATGGTTTTGGGTGCCATTGTAAATGGGATCGACTCCTTAATTTCTCTCTCTTCTGTCTTGTTGTTGGTGTATAGGAATGCCACTGATTTCCCTGCATTGATTTTATATCCTGCCACTTTCCTGAATTCTTGTATGAGTTCTAGCAGTTTTGGGGTGGAGTCTTTTGGGTTTTCCACATAAAGTATCCTATCATCTACAAAGAGTGAGAGTTTGACTTCTTCTTTGCCGATTTGGATGCCTTTGATTTCTTTTTGTTGTCTGATTGCTGTGGCTAGGACTTCTAATACTATGTTGAATAGCAGTGGTGAGAGTGGACATCCCTGCCACGTTCCTGACCTTAGGGGGAAAGTTCTCAGTTTCTCCCCATTGAGAATGATATTCACTGTAGGTTTTTCATAGATGGCTTTTATGATATTGAGGTATGTACCCTCTATCCCTATACTCTGAAGAATTTTGATCAAGAAAGGATGCTGTACTTTGTCAAATGCTTTTTCTGCATCTATTGAGAGGATCATATGATTCTTGTTCTTTCTCTTGTTAATGTATTGTATCATGTTGATTGATTTGCGAATGTTGAACCAGCCTTGCAGCCCAGGGATAAATCCCACTTGGTCATGGTGAATAATCCTTTTAATATACTGTTGGATCCTATTGGCTAGTATTTTGGTGAGAATTTTTGCATCCATGTTCATCAAGAATATTGGTCTGTAATTCTCCTTTTTGATGGGGTCTTTGTCTGATTTGGGGATCAAGGTAATGCTGGCCTCATAAAATGAGTTTGGAAGTTTTCCTTCCATTTCTATTTTTTGGAACAGTTTCAGAAGAATAGGTATTAATTCTTTAAATGTTTGGTAGGGTTCCCCTGGGAAGCCATCTGGCCCTGGGCTTTTGTTTGTGGGAGATTTTGGATGACTGCTTCAATTTCCTTAGTGGTTATAGGTCTCTTCAGGTTTTCTATTTCTTCCTGGTTCAGTTTTGGTAGTTGATATATCTGTAGGAATGCATCCATTTCTTCCAGGTTATCTAATTTGCTGGCATAGCGTTGCTCATAATATGTTCTTATAATTGTTTGTATTTCTTTGGTGTTGGTTGTGATCTCTCCTCTTCCATTCATGATTTTGTTGATTTGGGTCATTTCTCTTTTCTTTTTGATAAGTCAGGCCAGGGGTTTATCAATTTGTTAATTATTTCAAAGAACCAGCTCCTAGTTTCATGGATCTGTTCTACTGTTCTTTTGGTTTCTATTTCATTGATTTCTGCTCTGATCTTTATTATTTCTCTTCTCCTGCTGGGTTTAGGCTTTATTTGCTGTTTTTTTCTCTAGCTCCTTTAGGTGTAGGGTTAGGTTGTGTATTTGAGACCTTTCCGGTTTCTTGAGAAAGGCTTGTATTGCTATATACTTTCCTCTTAGGACTGCCTTTGCTGCATCCCAAAGATTTTGAAAAGTTGTGTTTTCATTTTCATTTGTTTCCATGAATTTTTTTAATTCTTCTTTAATTTCCTGATTGACCCATTCATTCTTTAGTAGGATGCTCTTTAGCCTCCATGTATTTGAGTTCTTTCCGACTTTCCTCTTGTGATTGAGATCTAGTTTCAAAGCACTGTGGTCTGAAAATATGCAGGGAATAATCCCCTCTTTTGGTACCGGTTGAGACCTGATTTGTGACCTAGGATGTGATCTGTTCTGGAGAATGTTCCATGGGCACTAGAGAAGAATGTGTATTCCATTGCTTTGGGATGGAATGTTCTGAATATGTCTGTGAAGTCCATTTGGTCCAGTGTGTCATTTAAAGTCTTTATTTCTTTGTTGATCTTTTGCTTAGATGATCTGTCCCTTTCAGTGAGGGGGGTGTTAATATCCCCCACTATTATTGTATTCTTGTCAATGTGTTTCTTTGCTTTTGTTATTAATCGCCTTATATAATTGGCTGCTCCCATGTTAGGGGCATAGATATTTACAATTGTTAATCTTGTTGTTGGATAGACCCTTTAAGTAGGATATAGTGTCCTTCCTCATCTCTTATTATAGTCTTTGGTTTAAAATCTAATATGTCTGATATAAGGATTGCCACCCCAGCTTTCTTTTGGTGTCCATTAGCATGGTAAATGGTTTTCCACCACCTCACTTTCAATCTGGGGGTGTCTTTGGGTCTAAAATGAGTGTCTTGCAGACAGAATATCGATGGGTCTTGTTTTTTAATCCAGTCTGATAGCCTGTGTCTTTTGATTGAGCCCCGTGGGATTCTTTTCAGGGTTTCCCAGCAGCCTGTGAAATGGCAGGAAAATGCTGTTCCTGTGACCGAGCAGTCCATAGCCGCTGCTATCAGTTGGGTTGAGAAACTGCCTTTTGAGCCGGCTGTGAGCCAGGCTAGCTGCCTGGATGCTCTTCTGGAAGCTGGGAACGACAAAATGGTAAGTGTGCATCCATGGCTGACCCCAGGTCACATCAGTAGTTTCCAGTTTCTTTCTCTACACCCAGTACCCCCATGCTGCCTTTCAGCTGACTTGGGTCCTCCCAGCAGCATCCCACAGAGACCCCATCACTGGCACTGGGGAGTCCTGAAAGTCTCAGTCCTCTTCACCTCTGAATTTGGAACCACTTGAGAAATAGGTGACGAGCCCCAAGTGGGGATCAAAATAGCAGCTTTGGTGATGGCAGAGCTGGGGAAACCAAAATGAGACTCCCTAACTCTGCCCCCTGAGCCTGGCGGGGCTCCCTCTGGGTTATTAGGGCACAGGGTCAACTCCCATTTAGCCCGTGCCAGCAGGGCCACATGCTGCTCACAGCCACTGAGCAGTGAGAAAGGACAGGGAATTCGGCATAGTTGTGTATCTCTCATATTTTAGTTCTGCTCTTGTTCTCCCGACAATTAGATAAATCAGTCCATCTCTTATGGGGGAGAGAGGTTGGGAGACTCTTCGTAGAACCCCGAGGTTGAGGAAATAGGGATTCCCCACATCTGTGTTCTGAATCTCTCCCAGTTCCTCTTCTTCACAAATGGATCTGTTATGTGCTTTCCAAGGTGAAGTATATCTACATAGATGCATCATCCATTTTTGAATATTAATGCATTCACATGTGCTTTTTGATAGGACCTTTTGGACATAAAAGCTTTATCTGAAAGAAGTGCTAAAATGGTGGTGGTTTATGTTCTTTTAGCCACAAGGGTGTGTGTTTTTGTGAGTGATTCTACGGATGGGACTTGAAGGGAGTGGCAAGCTAGTGGGGAAGGACTCGGGGCAGGTGGGGTTCTTTGGCCAGCCTCAGCTTCCCAGGTAAGGATAGATCTGCTTTCCTTTGGGATACAGATACTGAACTAATACTCATGGATTGATATTAATTAACACTTAATTGCTTCCTCTGCTCTAGACTCCTATGATTCTGTAGATTTCAAGGTTTACTCTGCTACATTAAGAAGTCCTTTCTTGGGCAAGGAGGCCATGTGCTGGCACCTTGAAAGGATAGCCCTCAGTGGTCACCAGACTGTTTATTGATACTGAAGATGATAGTTTAAAATTGGAAAGGCATTGTTTATCCTTTCGAAGCCAGAGGAACAAATGGTTCCCATTAAAGAACAAAATAGAAACTACTTTGTTCTTTGGCCTTTCAAGTTTGTTTTAACATCTGTAAAATTTCAGTTGCCTGGGCACTATAATAAGCATTCAAGAAATGGAACATTACACAGGCTCTCAGATGAGTGTGTTTGTGTGTGTGTGCGCATGCCAGCATGTACACGTGCACTCTCTCTCTCTCTCTCTCTCTCTTCTCTCTCTCTCTCTCTCGGGTGTTTCTTTGTTCACCTAGCTACATCGGTCATAGCTGACTCTGGCGACCTGCCATGACTTGAAGTTTCCCAGTGACCTTTGATTTTTCTGTTTTCCTTTCCTTTGGTTTGTGCTTCTCCTTTCTTGGATTCATCCCCAGCCCAGGAAATGTGGAACAATTTAGTGAGTTCCAGGAAAGTTCCTACAGAAGAGGAGGAACCCAGAAAGAGGTTAATAGGCACTGATTATCAAATGCCACTTAAAAATTCTTGAGAAGAGACTATGGAGTATGGGAAATATAAAACATACTCAGACCACTGTATCCTCCCTCCTAGAGCTTATATCTGGATGTGGTCCCTAGGAAACTTCTAGTAACTGCAACTGCCTCCTATATAAAAATGTCATGCTCTATGTTTTGTGAGGTGTGGGGGATGGGGAGAGGAATGGGTTCCCCTAATGGGCTGCCCTTCTGCTCTGTGCCTCATGCCCACCCCACTGAATTTCAAATTGATTCATATAACTGTTTTTTTCTATAAATAGAAAAGATAAAAGGCTTAAGAAACTTTTGAACAGTAAATCTGGATACCCAGACTTTTGCTACTGATGATAACCTGCTTCAGGTTAGCATCTCCCATGAGTGAGTCCTGAGAAAAACCAAGAGAGTGGCTCTTGTTTTGTGTTCAAAGATTAACATGGAAGTTGGGCTTTTGTATCCAATCCACATGAAGAGGAAGGGCTGACTGATGCGCTTGGTAAGGGTAAGGCGGATGCTCAAGAGGTTACTGGCCTCTTTCAGAACTGGGCTTTGTACCCATAGTCAGGCCAGAGACTGAACAGGCAGGGATGACTGAGGGTGAGCCTTCAACTCCAGAGGAGCCAGGCAGTGTGGGGTCTGCTTGAGTCCCAGCTCTGATGGCAGCACGTGGAGAGCACTATTGATGGATGAAGTATCCTGTTGGATCCTGTGCAAAAGGGCCTGGCTCATTGGAAGGGCAGCCTGTGGGATACTGAGGCAATGTCTGACATTGTCCTCAGAGCCCAGGTATGCCATCCAGGCCTGGGTTTCTGCTCTGCAGTATCCTCTGGTCCTAGGGTGCATCTTTGGGAAGTTGGTAGCTTCCCTGGCCTTAATGAGGAGGGGTGTTGTGCCAGGAGGCCCTGGAAGGCCTGCTGATCCAAGATGGGAGAGGTTATTTGGGAGGAGAAGGCTGGTCATCCAAAGCCCTGATTCCCAGCTGCCTGAGAAGGCTAACTGAGGGGGTTTTACTTATGCTTTCAGCAGAAGGCTACCTGCCCAAAGGGTACCTGTGTTTCTCTTTGTGGTGTCTCAGCCTCTCTTCCATCCGGCTGATAGGCACACATTTGTTTACTTTAAAAAAATATCCCCTTCACTGGGAGAGTAAATGGGTGAATTAGAGCCAGACCTATGTAATTCCATCAGAAACCTTCACCACTGGACAGTAAACTGAAGGGCTGGCCATGCTAATCACAAGCATGGCAGTGGTTCAGCCAGGCATCAGGTCTTTTCACCTTTGTGTCCCTAGAAATGGCAGTGCCTGGCAAGGGCTCGATAAATGTTGAATGTTGAAGGAATGGGAAAGAAGTAGTGTTGATATTCTTGAAGTTGGGGCTAGATGTGGGTCCAAGAAATTCCCATTCCCCATGCCATGGTACAGATTTGAGTTTTTTGAATTGAAGGGCGGTAGTCTGTGTGGGACCAGGCAGGTGGATTTGCTGAGCCTTGTAGGACTCTGGTGGGGATAGTGTGTGGAGACAGGCGCCCCGAAACCTGGCAGGCCAGAAAGTTGGTGGTGGTGTTAAGGGTGTTAAGGAGGGATTGGAGAACTGAGCTGGGTTAACATCAAGAGGGCAGTGACCACTGTGTTTGTGTGTGTGGGGCGTGGTTGGAGATCAGAAAATCAAAATGGGCCAAATAAGGAAAGGGTGGCCACAGGTACAGGGAAGATCTGGAAGTCAGATCCACGGTCTGGAGTTGGTCAAAACTGTTGAAACAGTCAAAGTTTTATGAAGACCAAGACAGAATTTTGCTAGACCTCCCACTGCTGTCATCGGTGCCTTTCATTTGACTTTGATTCTTGCAGAGTGGAGATTTTGACGGCTGGAGGCTTCTGACAGGCTACAGCAGCAGATAGTTAGGGCGGAAGCAGCCACTGCCAGTCTGGGTCTTCTCTTCCCCCAGACCTGGGTCTGAGAAGATGTCAGGGCCTCTCTGGCTGGGCGGAGTGCAGGCTGCCATGGGTGCCGCAGAGCTAATGACCCAGACAGAATAAGGCATTTCAAGGGGAAACAGAAAAGCCCTACCCTCTTTTATGTAGTGTAAAGTGGCAAGAGTTTTTGATTCCCAGTACAGTAGCCGAATGGAACCCCAAATATTGTCTATATCTTGTGTTATCAAATTCAGTACAAATTAGCGTTTAGGGAAATGCTGGTCAGTGAGAAAGCTGCTCCTGGCCCCGGCTGCTCCTGCTAATCCTCAAGTCCAGCCCCTGCCCTGAGCTACTGAGCTACTGAGCTACTCAGAGGTACTGAGCTACTAAGGTACTGAGCTACTGAGCTACTGGGCCAGGGGAGAGGGTTCCACTGAGGACAGTTCCCTTGAGCCCATACAACCTCACCCAGAGTCAGGGCCATTGATATCAGGCGCTAGGAGCCTTGGATGGTGTGAGATGTGAGATGGTGTGAGAGCCAAGGGAGTGAAAAGAGTGCCTGTCTCTGGCCACCTTCCTGTCCCAGGATCTTGCTCGCACAGTTCTGGGATTTACGTCCCTCCCTCCCTTCCCTCCCTTCCTTCCTCCCTTCCTCCCTAAAGATTTTATTTATTTATTTGAGACAGAGAGAGTGAGAGAGAGCGCACGAGAGAGCACAAGCCAAGGGGAAAGGCAGAGGGAGAAGCAGACTTCCCGCCGAGCAGGGAGCCCCATGTGGGACTCGATCCCAGGACCCCAGGATCATGACCTGAGCCGAAGGCAAGCGCTACACCCACTGAGCCACCCAGGCGCCCCTCACGTCCGTTTCTGAGAGGTGACCAGCCTTGCCATGACCAGCTGACCGAATGTAGTGGTTGAAAGCAAAGGCAGAAGCTCATAGGGTCAGGCAGCTGGACTTACTAGCTGAAAGACCAGGTCAATTAACCTGTCCAGTCCTTCGTTTCTTCATCTGTAACCTAGGTGTGATAACAAGAATTCCTTTTCCACAGGACTTTTGTGAGTGTTGAAAGAATTCATGTTGGCTTATCATCCCAAAGAGCAGATGACCCCACCGCCATGTCACTTTAAAAGTCATTTTGCCAGTTGGGGGGGGGTGGGGCTAGGTGGCATATTTACTTTCCTTTCCTTTTTTCTCAGTGTCATTGTGTGAGTGGAAAGGAGAGGCAGGGAGGCAGTGAGCAGGAGAGGACTGGGGATGGGATAGTGGTCTCACTGTAGAGCATGTCCCAGGAAATCCGTAGCATGGATAACCGAAAACACAGGCAATTAAGCAGCTGAGAAATGAACTTAATGAATAGTGAATAACCCTGGAGCCTGAGTGAAGGAAAGGAAATCCTGGCTCACTGCTGGCTACAGCAATTTTTAGCTTGATGAAATCTCAAGGGAAAAACATTTCTACACAAGGATTTCAGACTCTTGGGTCATTGCCAGATCAGAGAAGCTGAGTTTGCGTGATGTGCAACAGAGATGCATGGTGTCAGAAGCCACCGACAGACCACCTAGAGATGTTTGTCCTCACTCACCTCCCCGTTGAACTAACAAATCTTACAAAATACTCCCTGTGTCTGTTCTCCTCTCTTGGGCCACATGTGACTTTAGATCCTTATGTGAGGTTGAACCGGTCCCCATGCTAAGCTTGGGCCCCGATCCAGCTGGAGCACTAATAACAGTGCAATGCAGGTAAGCCGATTGAACACCTCTCACACGAGCTGCTGTGTAACACGGGGGGAGAAGGGAAAGAGAACGCATTTGCTGGGAGAATAATATTAGTTGCCTAACAAGGAATGTAGAGAGCACCATTTCTTCCTTCACTCAGTATTTTTTCTGTCTCTTGTCAACTGGCTGAAAGAGATATACAACACTGCTCAGTCTTCCCATTCGGTCCTTTTTAAAATCAGGGAGCAGGTTTGAAAGGCCTGAGAGAAAGAGTCACGGAGGTGAGGTGGGCCTTTTCGAGCCCCATGGGAGGAAGGTTGTCGCTGGAGTAGGCTGCTCTCAGCTCCCACTGTGGCCGTGGCCTCCCTCCCAGCAGGGGCCCTCTGCCACCCTGCTCCCACTGCCCCTTTGGGCACAGTTGGCCCCAGCTGCTGCAGACAGGGTGGCCCAGCTGACTGTAAGTCCTCTTCTTTCTGCGTCAGGTAGGTTTAAGTCCCAGGTTTGAGGTTGAACTGAGGTACCTGACTGTTTACCGTCAGCTAGCAGGGGTTTGTGATTAGAGCAGAGAAAGGATCATGAGCCCTAAGGGGATGGTGACATCTATTTATCCCTTCAAACCCAATGCATTTTTTGGGGATTCTTCCCCAGTTTTTTGTGGAAACAGTCAATTAGGGGGTTTTAAGGGGCAGGTGTAGATGATAGGGATTCCCAGCTCTCTCTGGGTTTTAACTTTCTGAGATACCTGCATGCATAAGTGCAAGTCCTCTTGTTTAAACTCAGTCACGAGGTACACTTCATTACCTCCCTTTTTATAAGTGAAGAAACTGAACTTATGTCATTTGCCTAAGTTCACAGAACTTGTTAGTAGCAGGGAGGTCAAACACCGTGGAAGGCAGCAGGCCTTGAATATCTCACTTCCTGATTTTGGTCCCCAAATGTCCTCACAAAACTTGGAGCAGTGCCTCTATTCTTGCCACCCCCCAGGAGCAAAGGCAATTTTGTAGAAAGTGTATTGCCAGGGAGTCCCGTACAAGGCTAGGGCACATCAGGGAGATAAACCGTCGGTACTATTGTCTTGCAGATTGAATCCATTTACTACTTTGTAGTGGGAGATGTTCCTGAGCAAACCAAGGGGCTCCTCCTTCAGAGGGCTTTGGAGATCCCATGTCCTGTCTGCACAGTGTCCTTCAATGCCAGAGGAGAAGGCACTACAGCTTTCTTAAAGGATCTGAGTGCCAAGACCCACGGCAGGTAGGCAGAAAATGTGCTCTTGAGGGACAGCGGGTGAGCTGCCTGCTTCCGCAGGATCAGCAGTGGTCTTCCTAACCAGTCTGTTCCTGTGCTGTCCTCTTTCCCGTGGTCTTTAGTCTCTAGGCCTTTTCTTCTCCACCCTGTATTAATCTTGCCTTGTTACTTTCTGTAGTTCTGATGATTTGATATCAGGGGTCCTTGTTGACCCTGGAGAGACTGCTCCCTCCAAGGCCAGCTAAGTCCTAGAGAGCTTAGATGACTCACCCAGGAGCGCACCTTTCATATGCAAGCTAACTGATCCAGAGCCCACTCAGTGCCAGTAGGCACTCATGCTCAGGCCCACTATTCCCCTGCACTAATCATGCCGGGGCCCAGTACTGGACAGCTTGGGGCAGCTCCTACACCACAGAACCCACTGAAATTATTCAACTAGCCCATCCTAAACCTGCCTGCTCTGCCTCACCCATTCCATGCTGCAGAATCCACAATAAAGACTCTGGCCCATGTTTTCCCCTTGTTCCCTCATGCCTCCTGACTGGCCCTGGTGCTTCCCTGTGTGACCCGGGGTGGTGTGGTGTGCCCCCTCCTCTTGAGAACTGTATTAGTAGTCAGTTTGGGTCGCCATAACAGATACCACAGACTGGATGGCTTAAATAAGAGAAATTTATTTCTCACACTTCTGGAGGCTGGGAAGCCCAAGATCAAGGTGCTGGCAGATTCAATTTCTGGTGAGTACTCTCTTCCGGGCTGCCTTCTTAACTATATCCTCTCATGGGAGGGAGGGATGGAGGGATGAAGGGGGAGAGAGAGAGAGAGAGAGAAAGCACAGCATGCCTGTAAGTTCTCTGGTATATCTTCTTAAAAAGATACTAATCCTGGGGTGCCTGGGTAGCTCAGTTGGTTAAGCGTCTGACTCTTGATTTCTGCTCAGGTCATGATCTCAGCATGGAGAGATCAAGCCGCCCCAAGGGGCTCTGTGCTCAGCAGGGAGTCTGCCTGACTGTTTGAGATTCTCTCCCTCTCTCTCTGCCCCTCTCTTTGCTTGTGCGCATGCTCTTTCTCTCTCTCTAAAATAAATCTAAAAAAAAAAAGTACTAATTCTATTGGATCAGGGCCCTAGCCTTATGACCTCATTTAACCTTAATTACCTCCTAAAGGCTCTGTCTCCAGATACGGTCAAATATGGTTACATTGGGGGGTTGAGGCTTCAACATATGGATTTGGGGGGTGGGGGCCACAATACAGTCTATAGCAGGAACTGTGAGTAGCAAACTATATTTTCAGTGGCAGTTATGCTGATCTGGTGGCCTCATCATAGCTGAAAAATAACCGAATCCACATTTAAAAAACATACCCATCCCCTTGTCTGTGTGGATAGGTTTAGGTCCCTTGTGGAGAGAGATCAGCTACTTACCCGTTTATCGTTTATAAAGAGAATGACTGAGTCCTTGCCTCATTTAGCCTGTCTGAAATGGGTACAATTCCTGCCCTTGAGCATATGTTCCCAAATTTGATTGCTCATCACATTTGCCTGGGTAGCTTGTTAATAATTCAGAGGTCCAGGGCTTCACCTTACAGGCTGATTCTACATAATAGAGAGGATCCTGGGAACGGGCATTTAATCACTCACTTTGTGTAAGAGCTGCCTAGGGAGTTTGATTAAAATGCAGATATCTTGGCCAGAGCCCCAGAGATCCTGATTTTTGGGTGCTAGGGGAGGGCCAAGAATATTCATTCTTAATAGGATCCCTGGTGATTCTGAAGACCACTGCTCTGGCTATCATTAAGACACTTTGAAATCTTTTTTAACATTAGGTGTTTGGCTTCAATTCTGGGTTCCTAAATCCCCCCAAATACAGGGGGGCTCACTATCCTACTTTTGCTAGTAGAGAGAGTAAAAAGCAACTGGCAGGACCCCCTGTCTTGCTGGTCCTCTGCTTAATTCACGTAGGGCACTTTCTCTGGGCATGTGAGAGGTTAGGGAGTAATTTAACATGGGAGAAGCTGCAGTTCAGCTCCTGCAGTTCAGGCCATGTACCATCGAGTGTGAGTTTTGCCGGAGAGGACGATTTGTAGACATGTTTTTCTGTCCCTGCTCTGGCCCTTGCAAGTGAGCCCAGCCCACAACTGGTGGGGCTCCTGCTTGCTCCACCTCTGCCAGATCCCCAAGTCTCTTGGTTGGCCTCCGCACACCCTTGGCTGGTGAGCCTCAGCTGAAGTGCAGTCATTATGGAACTCTAAAGGGCATGCCCTGAGCTCAGCTTGCAGGGAGGCTGGATTCTTGGTTCCCCCTTGCCCGAGTCTGTGTCTGAACAGAGCCACCAACATGCAAAGCATGTTTTGCTTTCTGCATAAATGAGGTTGTGTTAACCAGAAGTGTCTGCCCTGTTCTCTTTTCTAATCTGGAGAACAGATCAGAGAGTACAAAGTCCTGGGCACCAAAGGCCTTGGCACTCAGGGTGTGGGACCTGGCAGGACAAACCTCATCCATCCCCCCTCTGCTTTGTAAGGAGGTCACAGGTCAAAGGAAGCTGGCCATGTCTGCTCTGGTGGAAGCACCTGTGGGAGGCAGGCATGGCCAGGTTAAGGGTCCATTGGCCTCAAGAGGGCTGTTGGGACAAGGCTGGCTTGTGGATTGCCATTGTCATTGTTTTAGTCTTACCTGAAACCCTCTAGAAATAGGACCCAGGCTTTCCATGGCCCAGGTGAAGCCCCCACACCTCTCCTACCATCTGTGCATCCATCTGTCCGTCCCAACCCCTGCTTCAGGATTCTCTTTGTGCTGAGAAACAGGCAAAGGTGGAACTCTTAAGGGGTCAGAGGAGCATCACCCAGAGATGATCTATTAATCTGAAAGAAATTTCCTGCTATCATTGACTTTTAGGATTCCAGGTTGTCAAGGGTATGCTTAGCCCCTCATTTTGTAGACCACACCAGTGCTTCTTGAATCCCCCAGGGATCTTGTTCAAGTGCTTATTCTGACTCAGCAGCTCCAGGTAGGGCCCAGGAATGTGCATCCCTAAGCAGCTCCCGGGTGCTGCTGCTGCCCCTCGGATCACATTTTGAGGAGTCAGGTCCTAAAAACTTGTCCACACAAGAATTCTTTTCATTAGTGTTTCTGCTTAGTTTCTGAGGAAGTGCATATTTGCCAAGTTAAAGTTGACTGAAGCCCGTCAGCAACTGGCAGATGAGCCAATGGTGCCTGTTGTCACCAGCTTTCAACACTGAACCCACAGGGCTGTGGGCACTGTTGAGGCCTCATTAGACTGTTGGCTTGTCAACACTCTGTTGACATGATTGAACCCCGGGAACAGAAGGATAAATATAAGGTAGAGGGTATCATTTTTCCAGGGTCAATACATACCATTTGGGTGAGTTAATTACCCTCTAAGAGAAGAGTCATGCGTTAAAATCCCAACAACATTCACAGTTCGATCTTCTGTTTTGCCTCCCTGTCTTTTGTTTTGGCAAAACTGACCAGGTACAGGGAATGGCCGTGAAACATCTAAGATGCTTGGCACCACAGCAGAGCAAGTTCACGGTCTTGGGAGAATGAGAAGACATGCACAAATAGCACTACTAGCCTAATGTTGCAAATCTCTTCCTGTTTCAGATTCCATGCATTTGCAGAGAGAACAGAGTGTGTGGAGTTTCCCCCACTTGCCGTAAAGGATGGTGACAGTGTAATTAGTTGGAATTTAAGGAGACTGAAAGGAAAACACCCTCCAGGTACCTGGGATCTTAAAAACACACAACAACACAGTGTGATTTTCTGTATCTTTAACAAATAAAGTACTAGGTAGGGACTAATGGAATCTTTTTCATTATTTATATGGTCCAGGGGCAGTTCATGATATTACTGCTGAATCTTTCAGCCTAGCAACAGGCATAAGTTTATTACCACCCAGGGAAGTGGCCTAAGTTATGTGTGTTGACGAACTTAAGAACCTTCTGGAGATGTGGCCTGAATGTTTCAGTGCTGGACTCAGTTCCTGGGAAGGCAGAACCGCTCTGCTGCCCAGGTTAGCCGATGCTGTAGTGAGGATGCCAACACATCTTGTGGGTTTTCTGCTGCCCCACCCGTCAGTGACGGCAGACAGCGGATTGACCTGCTTCTTGGGAGGGCCAGGGCCCCACAGGAACCTCTGCGGAGGCAGAGTGAACTTCCCCTTTTTTTTCCAGAGTTTAACAGGCATAGAAAATGAGGTCACCAAATCAGTGAGGAGTAGGTTCGGAAAAAACAGTGCTGGAAGGTTACGCAGAAAACCAAGAGGTGGGAGTTTCTTTGGGGCTGATGAAATTACGAAGTGCCAAAGACACCGAGTGAACCCTGCTGAGAAAAGCAGGGAAGGAAGCTCGTGTTCGAGTGTGAGATGTTGCAGTGTGACCCAGCTAGAGGTCTGAGAGAGCCCTTCCCAACCTCCACCCTCCTACTCATTTTGTTATTGACAGAGATCTCTAGCTTCAATGTCAGGCAAGAACTACTCTTTGCGAGAAGCAAAGAAGCTGCACTATACATCTGCTTAACAGGTTCCTCTGTTCACATGATGGTGCTACAGAGGCTCCTGGGAGAAGAGCATGGGGCCTGAGGAGGAGGCAGTTGCATTAAGGGGCTAGGGGGTCAGGAGACCAAGGCAGGAGTTTGAGTCACAGAGCCTGTCCCTGATAACATACTTTGTGGATTCAGATTCTTAGTGCCCCCAAGCGAGCAAGGGAGAGGTTCTGTTAGAGCTCATTGGTGGCACTGCTTTAGGTAGCTTATGCCTTTGTTCTGATAGCGAAGTGGCTATCTCCAGAGAATTTGAAAAAATGTCAATTGTTAAGCAAGGTTAATAACGCTAATCTAACAAAAAAGAATTAATTCGGGATGTATGCCATGCCTAGTGAAAGTAATTTACAAGATTAAGCCTAGTGGTCAATGTTTGAATCAGGGTAAAGTGTGTGAGGTGTCACTGGTTTCCCAAAGCATGCCAGTTTCTGTAAAGGGGTTCAGTTTTGGCTTATGTGTTCCTTGGCAACTTAGTAATAAAGGGAAACTGATCTGGCTGCATAGCTTACATTTTCAGCATCTACCATCTTCCCCAACCCTGTGACTCATACAAATTAAATTATAGTTTAAACCATTTTCTTAGTCTGAAGTGCTCAGAGCATGGCCTGCTGTTCTAATGCCATTTCAGTGATCCCACGTTCTGAATTTGAGGAGAGAGCCCAGATCCTAAATACACGATCTTATCTCCTCTATCAATCACGGTGTCCCAGAAATGCCAACATTGCATTTCTCCCACTCAAAAACTGCCCAGAAATCCTTGACAGACTATTCTGGTTTGGAAAATGTGTGGTTTCCAACCCAACCTGAGGTCTCAGAGGCAGATGATCAGTCCTTCCTGCTCAGGTCCCGTTCCCCATTTCCCACCCTTGGGGTCAAGCATTTGCCAGTATGAATTTACTTGGGCCCCTCTCTGGGCTGGGGAGGGAGGGCACCCCCCCCCCGCCCCAGGAACACCTGCTCAGGAGTTTTTGGTGCCTCCCGTTGCATGGAAAGGAGAGACTGTCAAGTGAATGGTTGGAGGGACACTGCTCAGAGAACTGACCTGGCAACTGGAAGAAATTTGCTTTTCCTGCTATTACTGACTTTTTAGACTCCAGATAATTCGCTTTCAGAGTATGACTTCCCATTACCCCGTGCACTACCCCAATGTGGAAAAATTGTAGTCAAGACAAATAATTGTTTTAAAAACTGTAGTAAAATGTATGTAAAGTAAAATGTACCA
The DNA here is from genome assembly GCF_009762305.2 of Zalophus californianus. Taxonomy (NCBI): domain Eukaryota; kingdom Metazoa; phylum Chordata; class Mammalia; order Carnivora; family Otariidae; genus Zalophus; species Zalophus californianus. Next base: position 77,895,397 of record NC_045602.1, read on the forward strand.
TTTTAACTGTTTTTAAGTGTATAGTTCAGTAGAGCTAAATACATTCACATTGCTGTGCACCCAATCTCCAGAACTCTTCTCATCTGCAAAACTGAAACTCTGTACCCATTAAAACAACATACCCCCATTCTCATCTCCCCCAGCTCGTGGCGTCTACCATTCTACTTCCTGTCTCTGAAATGGACTTTTAAATATCTCATAGACGTCGTTTTGTGTCTGGCTTATTTTACTTAGCATACGTCCTCCAGGTTCATCCATGTTGTAGCATGTGTCAGAATTTCCTTCCTTTTGAAGACTGAATAATGCTCTCTTGTATGTATAGACCATGTTTTGTTTGTCCATTTATCCATCAGTGGACACTGGGTTGCTTCCTCCTTTTGGCTCTTGTGCGTGGTACCTCTGTGAACATGCAGGTACAAATATCTCTTTGAGACTGTGCTTTCAGCTCTTGGAATATATACCCTAAAGTGGAATATCTGGATCATATATGGTAATTCTATTTTTAATTTTTGAGGAACCTCCATTTTGTTTTCCACAGTGGCTACTCTGTTTTATGTCCCCACTGACAGTGCACAGTTTCTCTACATCATCTCCAACATCTGTTGTTTTCTGTTTTTTTTTTTTCATTAACTTTTTGGTTTTGGTTAGTTGCCATCCTCATGGGTGTCTGGTGGTATCTTGTTCTGGTTTTGATTTGCATTTTCCCAATGATTAGTGAGTTTGAGCATCTTTTCATGTGTTTTTTTAAATAAGATTACAGTGCAGTGTTTTAAAAGTTCAAAATTAATGCCAAAAAATCCATGGTGATCAAAGATGTCACAATTTTAAATAAAGATAAGCTCCAGCAAAGATGATGTGTTAAGTCGTATGGGAGCCTGAGGTAAAGAGAAGAATGTATGCCTCTGGACACGTTTTAATTTGTTATTTTTAATGATTGTTTCTGGCTTATTAAAGTGGTTGAAAATATCAAAGAATTGAAACAGGTATGTTGAAATGACATTATTTTAAATTTAAATATTTGGGGAGTACATTCATAGCTCTTGCTAAAGTTTTGTATTGGTCAAGCACAGTAGTACTTGCTCGGTCCTGCCCCATGTTGTAACCTCACTTTTGCATAGGGCCCCTACTTTCTAGCCCTATCTAAATGTTTGCTGCCTCCTTAGAGCAACACGTATTCACTCTCAGTTGAACCCTCAAAGATGTCTCTCCCACTACCTATGCTTGGGTTTTTCTGTTCCCTCTGCATATTGCCTTTCTGAGGACTCCTTCCTGATGCTCCTCTCCCTTCTCTGCTCTTGGGCTGCTTATAAGGCATCTGCTTGTGGCCTTTGAGTCACTGACAGGACAGCATCTTTTAATGGTGGTTTGGGAAGGGTCCAGAAACCAGGGGAGGCAGGAATCTCTCTTCACATACTCTGGTATATAAGATAGATCAGTTAAAAGTTTCATAATCTTTTTTGCACTACCTCATTCCCATTTTCTCACACATTAGGGGGAATTGTGCAGACTGTTTTTTGCCTGCTGTGGACATCCCCTGAACCCAGCAAGCACAGAGTAATGACAAAGGGAAAGTGTGTGTGTGTGTGTGTGTGTGTGTGTGTGTGTGTGTGTGTGTGTGTGTGTGTGTGTAGGGTGCAATAGTGATATTGCAAAGGTCATGACATGATCTCAGCCATCCACATTTCCTGAAGCAAAATCTCCACATTTTAAAAAAGAAATGGTTTGTCACCTACAAGAGAGTGGGGCCAGGTCACTGGCCGGCATTGGGCTTGCAGGACATTGGTAGCATTGGGCTGGCTGGGTCATAACCCTAGGCTCCCAGGAGTTGGGTGTGGGAACCTGACCCCTGGGTGGACTTCTTACCTTTCACTTCCGGGGATGACTTCCTGCCTTAGAGATTCTGCTTCCTCCCAGCCCAGGCTCCATCCCATCTAGGCATGCTCCATCACCCTTGGATGGGCTTTCCTCATTGTAGAGAACAGGATCTTTGGTTTAGATTTAGGAATTGCAGGAGATTTAATCTGGCAGGTAATGCCTACCCGAAGCTGTAGTTCTGTGCTTTCCGTCCTCACAGCCATCCTTCCCCTTGGCTTTCTGCCCAGAGTTGGCTGGGTCCCTGCTCATGTTTACATTCATGGGGCATAGAGCACTCTCCTCTCCCGTATTTCTCTCCATGTAGGTGTCCTTGCCTCTTTCTGTCTTTGTTGTGGGCTTGACTAACTGCTGGAGAGGAGAAGGGGTACCAACAGAGCCTAATTACTGTGGGACCGGAGTGATGCTACCTTCTTGAGCTCTTCTGAGCCACCAGCGCCCCCCCGCAGCTTGACTTCCCTCTCAGTTAATGAGGATGGGTTCTCTTCATGGTCTTTTATCATGAAATATTCATCTCATCCATAAGCAAAATAAAACAGAGGCATTTGAGCTTCCCTGAACTCTTGGCTTTTTTTTTTTTTAAGAAAAGATTCCTCGAGCTCCCGGGTCAACCGGCCATCATGGCCTCTCGATGATCCCCTCCAACAGTACGTCGCAGTCCCAGCCCCTGGTGTGGCTGTACTTGAAGGTGGGGCCTCTGAGGACATGATTAAGGACAAATGAGGCCGTAAGGGTGGGGTTCTGATCCTTTAGGATTAGTGTCTTAGTAAGAAGAGACCCCAGAGCCAAGCTTGCTGTCCGTCCTGTGAGGACACAGCAGAAGGATTGCCAGCCGCAAGCCAGGAGAACTCTTCCAGAAACCTGCCCTGCCAGCCCAGGATCGGCGCCTTCCAGCCTCCAGAACTAATAGTCCTCCTCCTCTGAGAGGACAAGCCAGAGTTTTCTC